>NC_041406.2:58043078-58268078 GCF_900747795.2 Erpetoichthys calabaricus | reverse complement strand
TGAACAGGTTTGATTCATGGAAGAGATCACTCCTGCTGCGTTCAGTCACTTCACGTGAGCCACTGTCTTGTGTGATGTTGCGATGTCCACGGGTTTATTTAATGTTAGCTAAGACCCGGCAGTTAAAAGTTTCTCGCTACAGCAATTTTAACTCTGTTACAAAGTGATGCAAACTCTCGTTTATACCTCGTGTCTTCTCATTAAACTTGTATCTCGCGAATATGGCATTGCAAACGGCAGCGGGAGCGTTTCTATAAAGTTAAGGTTACGGTTTACACCGTGCTTTTTTATACCTCGTGTCTTCTCATTAAACTTGTATCTCGCGAATATGGTATTGCAAACGGCAGCGGTTCTATAAAGTTAATTTAGACTTACGGTTTACACCGTGCTTTTTTATACCTCGTGTCTTATGAAGATGCTTGTATGCGTCACTCACTCGCTTCTTATTGTTTCGCTGCCTTGTCAATTGTGTAATGAATGTTTTCTTCTGTGCTCTTTGGGGCTCCTCCTCCTTTTCTACGTACTGAGTTCACAGTCAGTTCACGTGATTACGTGGGAGGCGTGATGACGCGACACGCAACTCAGTCTCCTACGGCCATCTTGCTGCCTACCATTACAGTATATGGACAAAAAAGAGGTTCCAGTTATGACCATTACGCGTATAATTTTGAAATGAAAACTGCCTAACTTTTGTAAGTAAGCTGTAAGGAATGAGCCTGCCAAATTTCAGCCTTCCACCTACACGGGAAGTTGGAGAATTAGTGATGAGTGAGTCAGTGAGTCAGTCAGTCAGTCAGTGAGGGCTTTGCCTTTTATTATTATAGATAGGTCAAAGAACTCTGGACCTGCAAGTGAACAATTGATTTGTTCATCTAAGATAGCATACATCATTTTAATGGCCTTCTCTGGTTGTTTCTTGTGGAACATCTTTACAAGACACATTTTGGCACTAGATTTTCCACAAAGTCCTTCTCCACATACCTCAGTACATTTTGATTATGTAATTCATTGCATTTATATAGCGCTTTTTCTCACTACTCAAAGCACTATCCACACAGGGAGGAACCGGGAAGCGAACCCACAATCTTCCACAGTCTCCTTACTGCAAAGCAGCAGCACTACCACTGCGCCATTATGCTTGCCTTGGCAGTTGTTCAGAGCTCTCCCCGCCATGCCTGGTGATGGTGATAGAGTCCTCTTAGGAATCTGGATGGAGAGCAGTAACATGTTGGTCGCTGCCACACTCGGAGCATTGAACAGTGGCCTTACATTCTCTGGCAAAATGCTCCGTTGAAGCACAACACCTGTAGCAGATTTCATGCCTTCGAAGAAATTCCTTGCGCTCTTGCATGGATTTCTCTCTGAAAGCATGGCACTTGTTTAGGGGGTGTGTTTTTTTTTTATGTATTGGGCAGTAGTGGTTGGGATTGTCAACTTTATCTTCTGTCACATCCTTGCTGGCAGTTGATGTGTTGTCTCAGATTCCTATCTTATGAATGGAAATAGTACCCCTTAAGTCCTTATGTCTCGCACTCAAGTTCTCATACCTCGCGGTTGTTGAGCATGGCACGTGTGCTTCATTCACTGAGAAGCTTGGATCATTTTTGGTCTTGGCAATGTAACAAATTCTGAGAAAAAGGAAAAAGGTGGAAAAGAGACTTGATGCTGCTGCTTGTACTTGGAACCTGCCAAAGTCCACTAGTTCTTCCATAGGTGAGATGTCTAAGCAGTGGATTGCTGTCTTAAATGTGGATCTCCAGCTTCTGTAATTTTCTGGACAGTCGTCGAACTTTGTGAGACCAGTATTGATGAGTTCTCGGCGGATCATGTACCTTGCAAAGTCCAATATTCTAGCTCTTTCAGATTTCCACTTTCTCTGATGCATTTCGAAAGTAAGCAGCCAATGGCTCAATGGCGATTGCAATTAGTAGTGGTGACGGGGCAATTTATTGGAAATTAGAGGTCATCACCTGCATCTTGTGATGTCTCAACAACATTCCCAACTTTGGCAATGGCAAAAAAGTGCAACCAACATAGTACCTGTACAAATAAAAAAAAAGCATCACATACAATAATGAAAAGTACAGTTAAGAACTGCTTATTGCACCACATTACTGAATATAAAACCCATGTGTTTAGATTTCTGTTCTTTTCTTTGCTATTCTAAATTAATTTCTTTAGACAAACTGAATTCTTACCTTTTTCAATCAATAGGCCCTTGACATGTTGCCACAGGTTAGATTGTATGAAAGCATGCCACTACTTCTAGCTGTTTACCTTTTACTTGAAATAACCATACAGTTGTAGGCTGGGCTACAGGAGAGACACTCTTTGCTTTTTGTAAGCTGATTTGTATTTATTTTAATAATGTTTTTCATTATAATCTTCCATTTCACAGTTCCGTGTGAGCACAGCTCTTACTGGGCCACCTTACATGTGTTTGAGCAATGCAACCTGAGTTTGGTTTATTACAGTGCCATCCTAAGGTGTTGAGTTGGGCAGAACGGAGCTCTGTTTGTTATCTGTTGCTTATAGACTCTCTGCCATATTTGTTGTAAATCATAAATAATGTGGGCTTTACTTGTTTTGTAATCACTCACTGGCACCCCCATGAAAATCCAGTGCTGCCCTGCTAAATGTGTTGTGATAGTGACCTTGCTTTGTGGTCTAGGTATTTATGTATGGTACACAACCACTGGTAGATGGACAGTGGATTTCAAAATGGTCCTGTTTGTAGCATACTTTTATTTTATTAATTAATAATATTAAGGCAATTCAAATTCTCATACTTTTCTTCATGGTTTCAGATAAGAATGTTTTCGGGTAACATAGTATCTTGAAATCTGATGGGGTAGGCAAATTCAGTTTTGAAATTTCACATCTTAGAGTTTTAGTACATAAATATCTAAAACCCATTATAACTTCTTTTATTTTTCTTTTAATTTGATGGGTAACCATTCTGTAATAAAGTTCAGTAATGGATAAACAAAGGTTTATAGACTAGAGTTTTGTCAGGGTCCAGTATTTAAAATCCATGTGGAAATTTTTTTTTGCCACCTACTCTATATCCATTTTACAATTCTGGTTTTATTTTCAGAGGAAGATACACAACCCATGTTCTCCAATGTAAGTTTGTACAAGAACAGTTACTTAAAGAGAGACCTTTAATCAGTGAATAACATTGCAGCACAGAAGTCTCTGCTAATGCTGGCAGAGTATGTCATTGCAAAATGTTCTTGGCTAATTTTGAATAAAATCTGGCAACTGCTTGCTAGTAGTTATTCAAAAATTGTACTTTTGTCCTTCAAGCATGCATTTCCTACACACAAGGACATTGAGATATTGAATATATTTGTAAGTAGTAAGGATGTACTGTATAGTTAAGTTCTATCTTGTCTAGGTGCTCTAAATTTTTTAACTTCCTGAAAAAAACTCTTGCTCATTCACTTGTATATATATATATATATATATATATATATATATACACAATGAAAGCTTTAGTGGTTTGAGCTTCTAACCTGGGTATTAAATGTTTTTGGCCTCCATTACCTAAATGAAACTGATTTTTCAGGTATGTTTCCAGTCTTCTGATCAGACATTTCCTTGTCATAACACGGCGGACCTGACAATGTTTAATATGACAAATCTGATTGGGTATGCACATTAAAAACAGTAGAAGAATTGTTAAGTAAACTTGTTTAGTTCTGGATGAAACAGGCTGGCAATTAAAGTCCTGGTGTTTTCTTCTATCAAGAGAACAAGTCCCTTGTATAAATACCACAACTATGTGCAGAGAAATTGTGGATCTTGGACAACTCATGAATTGTTTCAATTTTTGCTTCATAGTAAACTTAAGTTGTTTAAATAAGTGATTGCTTTTGTTCAAAATATATTAACCACATATTGCCAACATTATTTCGTAGTTTCCTTCATTGTATTATTTGAATATTTTTCTTATATGTTTTAGTGATCAAAACTGGGGAAAGTGGAATGACAGTTTTTAGACTCTTGACCAAAAAGAATCGATGGGCTTGGGTTCAGGCTAATGCTCGTTTGGTGTACAAACATGGAAGACCAGAATATATTATTGCTACACAGAGAGCTCTTTCGTAAGTATTTTGATATTATTTTTTTTACAAACAATTATTTTGCATGCCAAGTGTATACTGACTATGCTGATTTGTATTGCAGTGGAAAGAAAAAAAATCAATAAATTGCCTTAGTAGAACTTATGGCCTAGCATTAAAATTGACTTGTTTGTGAAAAAAATATGCAAGGTGAAATTCTTCTTTTGAGCTAGCTAGTGACCATGAATACAGGTGTTGAATCCAAATATTGATAAGTAGTGCAGTGAAATTGTTCTTATATAACTGATACCTTTAGTAGTGACAGTAGTAGTAGTAAATTCTTACATGTTTGTCCAGACAACATGCAACATTTTCCCACTTTCTAGAATTATGATCAACAAGAATAATTTAAATACAAACCTTCATTTTATTTAAAACACAAACACCTGATGTACTCTTTACTCCTGTTTCTGTGTTTCCACTTCATGAAATCTTAAAAAAACCCTGGAGAGAAACTCCAGTATAGTTAGCACCTTTAAGCAACAGTCTTAAAATTGTCAGTGATCTACCTTTGTTGTCTTCAATAGTTGAAATACAAGAGAGAGCGAATTTTTATCTGTGATTTTCTTATGTGTTTTTTTGGTTATGTTATTCATCGAATAAAAGATTAGGTGTAGTAAACAGTAGTAGGGTTTGTAAGAAGTGGCTTTGCAAAATGATGGGTGTTTTTATATATTTTTAGTATGTACATTTGCATATCTTAACAAAATATATCCATTAATGGCTTTTTACCTATTTTCATATGTATTTATTTGTTTTGTATTAGCAGTGTGGATAGTCCAAAAAATGGTTAAATGACCAACAGGGAAAAGAGTAAATTAACAAAGGCCTAACTGACCTACCTATGTTTATCATTTTTATATATCATAGGTATAGAATATTGCTGTATCACAAAGAGCTATGTTTAAGATATAGTTTATTACACACAGTACATCATCTGTGAAGTTCTTGAGCAGAATTCTTGCACGCTGAATTTCTTAGTAGAGTGGCTTGTACCCTTTAGAAGAACAGAAGTAAAAAAATAAGCTAAATTAAAACATACTGTACATTTTATAAAAGTCTACAAGAAAGCTTTAGTTTTTAGACATTAGTTTAATGAACTCATACTGACATTCTCTAGCATAAATAATAATTAATGATCCAATATAAAATTAGTTTTCTTCAAAGATTTTATTTTATTCATAATAATTTAGTTAATATTCACCTATGACCTGTCATTTTAATATGAACTTTTCCAAGTAGTGCCAAGAAATTGACAAGTCAATCAAACAAACTGACAGTGTTGTTTTGCTGTCTTAGTTAATAGGCAGTGTCTGTGAAATCTACAAAAACTATTTTTTAACACTGAGAAACAGCTTATATTAAACTATGTGTTAAAAGTGAAATATATTTTCTAGTTGCAGGCCAGCCATTTGGCTCATTTAGTCTCATGAAAATAATGTTTGAGGATTTGAGTGAAGAAGATTAATAATGGTGTCTGCTAATAGAAATTGACATGACATAATTAGAAAACATACTGAGTTAATTACACATTGCTAAGTGTTTCACTATGCAGTATTTGAAATTTGTTTAATGTTTTATATGATAAAGTACTTCAATGTAATTTGACAAGTTGCTTATTGTATATGTACAGTAGCACTAAAAGTTGCATAAATCCAAAACTATGCCAAATAATATGGTGTTTATTTTAGCCATTATTGTGAAACATTTGCAGCTTTATACTATATACAGTACAGTATATAAAATCAGTGCTTGCTTGAAATTCCAGATTTAAATTTAAAACAATGTTTGAAAAAATGTTTAGAATAAGATGATTTTGAGAATAGCTGTATTATTTGAAAAACCCCTACCCAAAAATCTTTTGACACTTCTATTTACTTTTTAGTCGTGTTCAAATAGTAATGCTTACTTCTTATTTTTCACTTAAAACAAGGCATACACATATACTTAGTTTCTTTCATTTTGTTATTTGAATTGCTTTTTGTTTTTACCCATTTTTATTACCCATATAAAATATTCCAGCACCATATGCTGCAGAGCTTGTTTTAAAATTGAATATTACATATTTTAAAGACTAGTTTGCTGAAAGTGTGAATTGTTTATATATTTTAATATTTTTGTACATGTAAACGTAAGTATGCTTTTATTTAAGTAACCCAAACTGCTAAATGGAAATTCTAATCAAGTTATATTTTTATATATCAAAATAAAGTTTTCTCTTTTTATTCTTACTCTATTTCCCTTTTATTATTTAGGTAAAGGAAAAGTAATATGTTACTTTTGGTAAAATAAAGAATTTTGATACCTACTTGTAAAACTGATCTCTTAAAGTGTATTTATGGCTTTTCTTTCAGAGATGAAGAAGGCTTAGAACACTTTCGGAAACGTAATTTGAAATTGCCATTTAGTTTTGCAACTGGAGAGGCTGTTTTATATGAAGCAACTTTTCCAACCCCAGTGGCAGATCCAATGCCCCTTAAAGCTAAAGGGACAATAGCAGAGTGTTCTTCGAATAAACTATCAGAGCAAGAATCATTGGATCCAAATTCACTTCTTGGTGCTATGTTGAAACAAGATGAGTCAGTTTATGTCTGTCCTCCAGCACCAAATAAATTTGTTGTTGAAACCAGCTTCTTTAATGATAGTACACAAGATCTGAATGATATTTTGTTCAAGAACTGGGATGATATTTTGCCTTCTGGACAAAATGACAGTGAGATGCAGGATCAAAATCCTGACACTTCGGATAGCAAGAACAATGAATTGTTGTGCTTTATGAAAAACCTAGGAATCACATTAGAAGATCTAGAACTTATTCAACAAGATGAAGAGTTCATGCGAATTGACTGTGATGAAACTGGAGATATCACAGAAGTGGCAGATGAAATACTTTCCTATGTTCAAGCATCCTTAAATAAGAAATCAGACTGTATGTTTTCCCCTTATGTAGAGCAAAAGCTGGTATCTCCTAATTCAAGCTGCATGATGCAGCATCTTCAGCAACAACAACAGCAGATACATCATCAGCAACAGCTTTGTCAAAAAATAAAACAAATGCAAGTTAATGGTGTATACACAGACTGGACCTCTAGTAATATAATGCGAAACTATGACCATCCAAATCATCAACAGCAACAGTATCCATATGTAAATGAACAAGTCACTGCCCAGAATTTTGATTATAAAACAGAACTAAACCAACCGCAAGCTACATGCAGTCAAACATTTTTGCCTTACAGTTCAGGGGCACCACAGATTTCTCAACCTCCACCTCTTACACATATAGACTATCCAGTTAAAAATTTTAACACTGACAGATCGGACGATTTTCTACACAGTTTGCAACAGGGTCCAGGACCTCAGGATTGTGGATTAAGTTCATCAAAGAATGGGATACCTTCACAAACATCATACACAGGGGCTATGTCTATGTATCAGTATATACCAGATGTGCTGCCTGCTTGTATAAATGACATAAATCAGATGCCATTTAACCCACTAACATCAGGGCAGCAGCCGTTCTTGTCAGCGGTAAGTATAATGAGAAATTCTGGTGATGTATTTTCATTAAAATTTATGATACTGTACTTATAGTTTATATTGTTAAATCATTTACATTATTACCCCGGCAGAGAGTTTTGTGATCTTAAGTTATCTAGGTAGACCACCAACAGCTATTGACAAACCAGCCATTCAAACCAAGCTATACTTTAATCGTTTTAAGTGATGACAATAGCAGTAAGAGCATACTGTTTTTTAGTTAAACGGAATAAACAGAATTAAATGGCTACAATCAAGCAATTGACGAGGCACTGTGATGCAGTGTCAGCAGACAATTTAAAGAGATGCATGCCAAGTTAGTATGTTTAAGATTGGTCTTTTACAACTTTCATAAAAATTTGGAAATAAGGAATTTAATTTCTGACTAATAGTTGAAATTAGAACATTGGTATAATTTTGGCAAGAACAGATCATTCTGCCTAACAAAGCTTGCCAATCCTATCTACCTAATTTCTCTAAAATAACAAGTTTTGATGATCCCCAAAATATTACTTTTTACCACACTACTTGGTAATTTATTCCATGTGTCTGTGTTTCTCTGTGTGAAGAAAAACTTTCTAACTTTATGTGAAATTTACCCTTGTGCAGTTTTCAAATGTGTCCCCGCGCTCATGTTTAAAAACATTTTACAGTAAGTCTGGATCCACTGTAATAAATTCTTTAATACAGTAATCCCTACTCTATCACGGGGGTTGCGTTCCAGAACCCCCCGCGAAAGGTGAAAATCCGCGAAGTAGAAACCATATGTTTATATGGCTATTTTTATATTGTCATGCTTGGGTCACAGATTTGCACAGAAACACAGGAGGTTGTAGAGAGACAGGAACTTTATTCAAACACTGCAAACAAACATTTGTCTCTTTTTCAAAAGTTTAAACTGTGCTCCATGACAAGACAGAGATGACAGTTCCATCTCACAATTAAAAGAATGGAAACATATCTTCCCCTTCAAAGGCATGCGCGTCAGGAGCAGAGAATGTCAGAGAGAGAGAGAGAGAGAGAAAAGCAAACAAATCAATAGGGCTGTTTGGCTTTTAAGTATGCGAATCACCGCCGCACAAAGCAGTTGCAAGGAAGGCAGCAGCTCACACCCCCTCCGTCAGGAGCAGAGAATGTCAGAGAGAGAGAGAGAGACAGATAAAAACAAACAATCAAAAATCAATACGTGCCCTTCGAGCTTTTAAGTATGTGAAGCACCGTGCAGCATGTCGCTTCACAAAGCAGCTGCACAGAAGGGAGCAACGTGAAGGTAATCTTTCAGCATTTTTAGATGAGCGTCCGTATCGTCTAGGTGTGCGAACAGCCCCCCTGCTCACACCCCCTCCGTCAGGAGCAGAGAATGTCAGAGCAAGAGAGATAGAGAGAAAAGTACAAATCAAAAATCAATACGTGCTGTTTGATCTTTTAAGTATGTGAAGCACCGTGCAGGAAGCATATCGCTTGATAAAGCAGCCATATGTAAGCCCAGCAAAGAAGAGAGCAATGTGAAGGTAATCTTTCAGCGTTTTTTGAGGAGCGGCCGTATCCTCTAGGGGTGCGAAGAGCCCCCGTGCTCACAATATATTTGAGGAGTTTTATTTAATACGTAATACGTGCTCTGGTTGGGTGGCTTCTCAGCCATCTGCCAATAGCGTCCCTTGTATGAAATCAACTGGGCAAACCAACTAAGGAAGCATGTACCAGAAATTAAAAGACCCATTGTCCCCAGAAATCCGCGAACCAGCAAAAAATCCGCGATATATATTTAAATATTCTTATATATAAAATCCGCGATAGAGTGAAGCCGCGAAAGTCGAAGCGCGATATAGCGAGGGATTACTGTAATTTTTAAAAAGTTCAATCATGTCATCTCTTAGGCTCTGTTTGCTTCAAAATGAAAATGTTCAACTTATTTAATCATTCCTCATATATATCATACCTCTCAATCCTGAAATCAGCTTAGTCGCTCTTCTCTGAACTTTTTCTTTTCTTTTTTTGAACTGTGTCTCTTTTGTAGCCTGGAGACCAAAAATGCATGCTGTACTCCAGGTGAAGTCTCACCAGTGTGTTATAAAGCTTAAGCATAACCTCCTTTAACTATTCAACACATTGTGCTATGTAAACTAACATTCTGTTAACTTTCTCGATGGCTTCTGTACACTTTTTAAGATGTGGATAATGGTGAGTCTATTGTGACTCTAAAGTCCTTCTCATAAGGCATACAAAAATAATATCATACGCATCTCTCTGATCTCACCTCATATGCTTTTCTTGTTTCTTCATAGAATTCCAGCATACTAGTAAAACGTGACCTACCCTGTCTGAACCATGTTGACTGTTCAGTAATACTGCTGTTTTTGTCATATGATGCTGAATCTTTTCCCTAATAATTCCTTCCATTCATTTCAATATTGATGTACTTAAAGCTTACTGGCCTATAGACACTTGAATCTTCCTTATCACAGGCAAATCCTTACTATGTTCTAGTCCTTAGGAATTTTCCCATTGTACAAGAGCTTTAAAATGTGTTAAAGTGTTTATATATGCACTCACAATCCTTCTTTAGCACTCTAGGGTAAGTGTTATCAGGTCCTGGTGATATGTTAGATTTCGGCCTCTTTAGTCACTAAGCACTTCCTTACTAGTCCCTGTTACTTCTGGGTGGTGATCCAATTCTTAACATGTGAAACTTAAGGATAATACATTCCCTATTCCGCTGTCTGCATATTTTAATTTCCCTTTAGTGTTTTTAAACCACTTCAACTCCTTGACCATTCTTTTCTTAGTAAAATGCTACCTTTTCTTTTAATACTAAAATTCTTTCTAATTGTCTTATAGCTTCCTTAATATCTTTTCAATGGTTGCTGTCAATAGTTTATAAAGTACTCACTAGACTAACCTCATTTTTAAAGCCTCCTGATTGAAAGTCGGATTGAAAGTAATCTACTGTATACATGGATCCCAAAACTAGTCTTGGAAGTGGCTTAGCAGTGTGCCAGTATCTCATTACTCCACATTTTTTAATCTTCATCCTCCATCCTACATCATGGCCACATTCACAACTTAATCTTGACTGCCTCAGCACGTTCTTTTACCATCTGGCATCACTAGTGTTGGATCATATTAGACATTAATCAGGTCAAGAAAAAAAATGTGTTTTTAGGAGCATCTGAATTTCACCATTGTATGTAAGGGATTGTTTTGCCACAAATATGTGATGTTGCTAACAATATAAGAACCTCAAAATCAGCATTTACACTAACAATGTTGAGCAAATCCAGTTTAACCAGCTTATGTCCCCAAGTTTGAGAATCAGTGGGCTAAAATCATATAGAATTTGCACATCTGCAAGACTTCATGAATCCTTATAGTTGCCTTTTAACATTGATCATTTTTAAATTAAAATATTTTTCTGGGAAGTAAGACATAAAATATCATCTGGCATAGAAAAAGTAAAAATTTCATGTAGCTGTTGAGTTGATAGGTTTGTGCCACACCTGCCATCAATAATAAGCTGTATAAAATAAAACTATAAAATGTGAAAATAAAATACGCATTGGGTATTGCTAACACCGCGTCATACAAATAGTTGGAATAAAAAAAATTTCCTTCCACATTTAACATCTGCCACAACATGCTTGCTCCTAAGATGAGCGCTGACTTGCATTGTTAAACTGAAGGCTTCCTGAGAATTAACCACACCTCTTTTCAGACAAAGCTTGTCAAAATGAACCAACCCTAAAAGTAAAATGGATCCTGTTCTGAAAAAAAATTGCTAACAATCAAGATGTTAAAGCTATTTAAATGTTTTTTTTTTTTCCTGTAGAAATGTGTCAGCTGTAGAGTAATAGAGACCAGCATGGGAAATATCTGAAACATGCACTATACACAATCAAATGAAAACAACAAACAGCTTAACTGAAGCTTGTCCAAAACCCCACCTTAAAGAGTGACCCATTTCACTTAAACATCTAGGGGAGGATGAGTAGTATGCTCCACTAATATTTCCATGTTGTTAAAAGTCATGGAAGTCGCTTGCCTTAATGCAACAGCATTTTCATAGACTTGCACTTCTCTCTGCTAGTAAACATTGATTCCATATAATAAGCTGTCAATTTAAAGATAAATACCACCAAATTCAAACATGCCTTTAAACATGTGAGGCTTAAATTATTTTGCTCAATAAAATCTGGAAAATAACAGCCACTTAATACACCAGTTACATTTGAATCTCTAACCAGTCGAGCGATGCATCAGTAATAATTCTCGTCAACTTATTACAGGTCTAAATTGGTCATAGCCTACATATGTTAAAAGTTGCACTGCATATATGAAATTGAATAATTATACTGTGGGCTCTGCCATTATAATAAGCCTGAAACTGTTATGTTCTTAAATTTAGATTATCCTAGAAAATGCCATCTCAATTTGTACTCTCCTAGAATAAAACTAACTTTCTACTTTAACATAGAGTATATAATATTTTTCCAAAAAGACAATATTCAAAGAGGTTTTAACTGATTTCAATCTTCACATCCCCTAACCCCCCACAGTTATATAATAGTATAATAGTACAGTATATAGTGTAAATATAGGTAGCTCCTTAATGTTATGGCTACCCCCAGAAAAACAAGCCAAAAAGAAAAAATGTTATTATGTGTAACAGAAACATGTTAATATCAAAATGTCAACATAAATACAGTAGGAAATTTGTCATGTACACTGCTGTACTGATGCAGATGTAGTACACGTTCTTCATATGATATGTTTTGAAAGAATCACTAACATCTTACTTGTGTTTCCACTTGATTACAGTCACTTTACCTTTTTGCAATTCTGAAGCGTTACATGACCAAATTCATCAGGCATACCACAGCGGTGTGGTCTTTCAGTGCTGTATGCAACAGTTTCACTATCTGCGTTAATGTCCAACTCACAGTGTCATCACTATTACTTGATTTAACTAATGGTTCTTTTTCAGCTTGTTTTAAGACTGGCTTGATATTTTTTTCATTTACACACCATTATGTGTTTTTTGTTTTTTTTAAAGCTCCACCCCACTCATAAATATGGATACGTTTACATAGAGTGGCAAAATACATAGAAATATTCATGATATTTGCAGCATTATGTTATTTTATCCACTAAAATGCTGCAAAATACTGCCCCAAGTGCTGTTCAGGGTTAACACTAGAATCCCTGAAGTGTATGAAAAAACTCGTAATTCGGGGCTACCTTAAATTCCTTTGCACCTCTCCATTAGTGTCTTTTGTTTTGTAAATGTGCCATTCAGCACAAGCAGCAAGCAGCCTGCTATTCCATCCCCCCACCGCCACAGCTCAACTCAGGCAAAAATTCTCCCAGCTCAAGTCTGTTTATCTCGGTGTGGGGTGCCTGGAGTTGTATCAGGTAAATAATATATCATTATTTGGAACACATGCATTTCATGTGTGTTCCATGTCTACAACAATGTATGTAAATGTAGGATGACAGGAAATGTGAGGCAAGAAATGTTGAACACATACCTAAAACAGAAACTTTTTTCATGTTATAGTACTAATGTCAAAATTTTGACATGAGGTGTATAATGTGTCAAAACTGAAGTCCAAATATCAAATAAACACTTTCACAAAAGGTACACATATAACAAAACAAGTGCACTTTTATTCAAGAATACAGATAACCCCTGAAATTCATGGGGGTTACGTTCCTAGAGCACCAGTGAATTGTGAAAAACCGCAAATTTTGGATGTGGTCAAAAAAAATGGCTATAAATTCCAATTTTTGTAGTTTAACAACAACAACATTTATTTATATAGCACATTTTCATACAAAAAGTAGCTCAAAGTGCTTTACATAATGAAGAAAAGAAAAATAAAAGACAAAATAAGAAATTAAAATAAGGCAACATTAGTTAACATAGAAAAGGAGTAAGGTCCGATGGCCAGGGTAGACAGAAAAAGCAAAAAAAAAAACTCCAGAAAGCTGGAGAAAAAAATAAAATCTGTAGGGGTTCCAGGCCACGAGACCGCCCAGTCCCCTCTGGGCATTCTACCTAACAAATGAAATAGTCCTCTTTGTAGTTAGGGTTCTCACGGAGTCACTTGATGCTGATGGTCATACAGACTTCTGGCTTTTAATCCATCCATCATTTTTGAAACATCATGGTACTTAGAGTAGATGGTGGTGGCGCAAGCCACCACCAAAGGACACCGGAAAAGGAAACAGAAGAGAGAGTAGGGGTTAGTACAGATTTTAGAGCCACCATGAATATGTATTATAATGAATTAGATATACAGAGTATCAGGATTAAATTACAGTGAAGTTATGAGAAGGCCATGTTAAAGTAATGTTTTCAGCAGTTTTTTAAAGTGCTCCACTGTATTAGCCTGGCGAATTCCTACTGGCAGGCTATTCCAGATTTTAGGTGCATAACAGCAGAAGGCTGCCTCACCACTTCTTTTAAAACTTTTAAGTTTTGCTCTTGGAATTCTAAGGAGACACTCAGTTGAGGATCTGAGGTTGCAATTTGGAATATAAGACATCAGACATTCCAATATATAGGATGGGGCGAGATTATTTAAGGCTTTATAAACCATAAGCAAAATTTTAAAGTCAATCCTGAATGACACAGGTAACCAGTGTAGTGACATCAAAACTGGAGAGATGTGCTCAGATTTTCTTTTCCTGGTAAGGATTCTAGCAGCTGCATTCTGCCCTAGTTGCAAACGATTTATGTCTTTTTTGGGTAGTCCTGAGAGGAGTGCGTTACAGTAATCTAGTTGACTGAAAACAAATGCATGAACTAATTTCTCAGCATCTTTCAATGATATAAGAGGTCTAACTTTTGCTATGTTTCTTAAGTGAAAAAATGCTGTCCTAGTGATCTGATTAGTATGCGATTTAAAATTTAGATTACAGTCAACAGTTACCCCTCAGCTTTTTACCTCCGTTTTGACTTTTAATCCTAATACTTCCAGTTCATTTCTAATAGCCTCATTGTATCTATTATTGCCAATCACTAAAATTTCAGTTTTCTCTTTATTTAACTTGAGAAAGTTACTATTCATCCATTCTGAAATACAAGTCAGACATTGTGTTAGTGAATCAAGAGATTTGGGGTCATCAGGTGGAATTGATAAATACAGTTGTGTGTCATCAGCATAGCTGTGGTAGCTCACGTTGTGCCCTGAGATAATCTGACCTAATGGAAGCATGTAGATTGAGAAGAGCAGCGGACCCAGGATAGAGCCTTGTGGAACACCATATAGAATATCATATGTCTTTGAGTTGTAATTACCACAACTAACAAAGAATTTTCTCCCTGCCAGGTAGGATTCAAACCAATTTAAGACACTGCCAGAGAGGCCCACCCACTGACTAAGGCGATTTTTAAGAATATTATGAGTATGGTGTCAAATGCGGCACTCAGATCTAAGAGGATGAGAACAGATAAATGGCCTCTGTCTGCATTTACCCGCAAATCATTTACTACTTTAACGAGTGCAGTTTCTGTGCTGTGATTTGTTCTAAAACCTGACTGAAGTTTATCAAGAATAGCATGTTTATTAAGGTGCTCATTTAACTGCATAATGACTGCCTTCTCTAGAAATTTTACTTAAGAAAGGCAGGTTAGAGATGGGTCTAAAATTTTCAAGAGCAGAGGGGTCGAGGTTATTTTTCTTAAGTAGGGGTTTAACTACAGCAGTCTTAAGACAGTCTGGGAAGACCCCCGTATCTAATGACGAATTTACTATGTCAAGAACATTATCAATTAGTACGCCCGATACTTCTTTAAAAAAATTTGTTGGTATTGGGTCAAGGACGCAGGTGGAGGGTTTCATTTGAGAAATTATTTTATGTAAATCAGGTAAATCTATCCTAGTGAAAGAGTTCAATTTGTTTATAACAGAATACTGGGGTTTAGGAGGATCCTTAGTGTTGGGGAGATATACTATGTTATTTCGAATATCATTAATTTTTTGATTGAAAAATACAGCGATAGCCTCACAGGTTTTACTCGAAGTACTTAGGATTACTGGAAGTACTTAAACCCTAAATATGTCCCCAAAACACTTTAATTTAATTTCAAACTCAGTTTAATACATTACCCTAAAAAAAAAAATTTGAAGGTAAACCCGTATACTGTACAGTACTGTACGCTATGTTTCCCACAGTGCAAGAATGTAAAATACCAATGTTACCCCTATATGTACTGCAATTCATGCAAGCACGTTTTCTTTGGTATGCGCTGTCGTTTTCTTTGGTATGAGTAGTGTAAATATGTAATAATTTAATGTAATAAAAATTTAGTAAAATGTACGAGTACTCACCAATAATGAATGATATTGATTGAAGATGATGATGATGAATTAGATGTGCAGTACGATGAAGGTATGTAATGAAGATAATGACTGCACAGCAAAAACAGAGGATTTACAGCTCCTCGTGTGGCTACTGCGGCATAACTTTTTAGTTCCTGGAGCAAATCCAGTAGTTCAACCTTCTCCTGGATTGCCTTAAACTTCTTGCGCTTAGGTTCATTGCCAGAAGTCTTAGAAGGTGTTTGGGCAGCATCTTAGGGCTTTAAGAAGAACAAAATGAAAAACATGAGAACACTTAGTGAAACACTCAAGATAGCTACAGTACATACAGTAAACTGCTGTGATGCAGGAATTCAGGGCTGCATCTGCCGGAGATGCGTCACAGGGCAGCAGCCAATCGGCAGCTAGGAGAAATGAATAATGCTCTCAGATTGGCTACTTTAACCTTCCCAAACAGCGTTTTCCTATACGGTTGCTTTGTGTTCTCTCTACAGTACAGTATTGCCACGAAAAAAGCCATAAAAGATTGCAGAGGATATTTGCGGTTTCCCCTAACAATAACTAGTTAGGTTCTAAGGAAAAATCTGTGAGTGACTGAGGCCACAAACTCTGAACCACAACTTCGGGGGGTCTACTGTATAACCGAAGAAAAAAAAAATCAGGTTAGGGTACGACACTGACATGACAGCTTGGGTGGTAAAGTGATAAGAACTGCTGACTCATAATCAAGAGGTCACTGGTTTGATTCAAGGCGCTTCCCAGTATTACCATTTTGAGTAGTGAGCTGCTCTTATCATTACTATTATAGAATAAAAACATACATTTGATTTGAGTCTGTAACAGCTGGTGTAAATTTATGGTACTTGTGAAGGTTAGCGGTTTTTTTTTTGTTCAGTTTTATTCTCTCAGTCACATTCATGCTTCCCCCAATCTGACACTGCTGTTTTCAAATAAACACAAATTTTGTCATTACTACAAGAACATGAAAACAGTTTGTTTTAAGTATGTTTTCAGTATTTCTTGCCTCACATTTCCTATCATCCAGTTGTAAATTTACCCAGATCGTTGTAGACATGGAACACACATGACAGGCATGTGTTCCAAATAACGATATATTATTTACCCTATACAACTCCAGACACCTCACACTGAGATAAACAGACTTGAGCTGGGAGAACTTTTGCCCGAATTGAGATGTGGTGGTGGGGGGGATTGGATAGCAGGCTGCTTCTGCTGATCATCACATTTACAAAACAAAAGATGCTAATGGAGAGGTGTGAAGGAATTTAAGGTGGCCCGGGATTACAAGTTTTTTCGTAGGCTTCAGGGATTCTAGTGTTAACACTACACATTTGGACATTGCAGCTGTCCTCAAGAGACACTTGGGTTAAAACAATGCCAAGGAGGTTAATATTTAATATTTAAAGTTTTATGAAGACTAGCTTTCAATGCATCATTTAAATTTGTAAATATATTAATTTAGTAAGGAATTAACTAATATGAACTTTGATCTCAGTCCCACCCTTGCCTAGTCATTGCCTTTGTGGAATTTTCCCATTCTTCACATTTCAAAATTATGCATAATTGGATATACTGAATATGAGTACATTTATACACCCACTAAATATAGAGTACATTTACTGTTTAAACCCTTGATGTATATTTTTTTAAATCTCTGCACACTGGACAAACTCCTAAAGACTGGAAGGTAACCAATATTATGTTAATTTGAAAAGGTTGTGATGATCCAAAGTAACTATAGGGCCTGTAAGTTAACGTGCGTCACAGGTAAATTAATGGAAGTAATTATTTTTAAAAAATCATGCAGAAGATGTTCAGAATAATTGTAAATCAAATAGTCATAATGGGTTCAGATGGGGAAGATTGTGTTTCACTAATATGCTGTAATTTTGTGAGGAAGCAACAAAGACATGCAATAAGAGAGGTGCGTTAGTATTATCTTCATTTTTCAGGGAGCTTTTGAGAATTAGGTGATGATAAAAGTGGTGTCCCTCAGGGATCAGGGTTGGGGCCGCTGCTCTTCGTACTATACATAAACAGTATACAGAAGAATATAAGCAACAAGCTGGTTAAGTTTGCAGGTAACACCAGTAGGTAAAAGAGCAAATAACTTAGAATCAGCTAAATTATTACAAAGCTGCATAGACAGCTGACAGGCTTGGTTGGATTTGTGGCAGATGAATTATAATGTAAGGAAATATAAGGTGTTACACATAGGAATTAGACATTGTAGATTTGAATAAACAATGATAGGTTTAAAACTAAAAAGCACATCTTATTGGAAAAATCTAGAAACTTAGAACTTATAGGCTAACAGGACGTTAGGTTATAAAGTCATACAAAAAAGTTAGTACCACCCATGAAATGTGTATTCTTTTTTTTTAAAATATGTGGACATATCAAGATGAATATTTAATTTAATTTTAGCTTACACTGAAGATAGTACAATGATGAATGAAGCCAGTGACAAAACCCGGTCCTGGAGTCGAGGCCCAAGGATTGCAGTCTGTTGGTGTCGTCAATCCACCCTTGTCACTGTATCGGTGGAAAAAACAATCCTAGAGTGCCTTATCCACAAAGCAAAAGGTACTCAATCCCCCTTTACAGTGTAGCTAGCTCCTCAAGAACGTTTGTAGAGGCGTGGGGTGTTGTGCCGATCTAGCTCTTGTTTCACTCGTCTAATGTGCAAGTGTAAATTAATATTTGCAATAGTGAAAGTGATGACAATGAGAATTAACAACACAATTGCATGAACAACTACATTTAATATACTATTACTTGATGGTGACCACTTAGTGAAAAACTCTTTTTTTCCATCAGTTCTAATTCTTACTGTTGGGTCTCTAGCATTTTGCAACATTACATTAAATAGATGTTTTGATTCTTTAGCATGCTCTAAAATAGTTGTATATTTAGGTAATTCTATTTCAAAGGAAAATTGTATATACTCCCACATAGTCAAAGCATAATGCCTTCTTAATAGTCATCTCTTATAGTGGTAACATTGGTGCAGCACAGTAACCCTGGACTCTTACAGTGGGTGCCATCGCTCCAAGTTTTATTATGGTCACAGCACATGCAGAGGTAGTATCAGTTTGAAACACTTCAGTGGAATTAACTGCTACATGGCGCCAATAACAGTCTGCAGCTAAAGCATGCAGACAAGGGTGTGACTGTGTGCCCACCCTTTAACACACAAGCCCTTCTTGCTACTTTTAACAAAATTCATTTTCCACAGTATTTTTGTTCATGCCTATCAGTTTTCTATCTACTGTAAGTGCCCACCATTGTTCCACCCACTATAACAGGCAGAACATGGAATGGACACCAGATATTATCACCTTCTGCAGTAGTTGCCACATGAAAAACAGCTTGACACATTAGTCCTTGAGACATAAATGTGCATGACTGCAACCATGAGTTTGATGGTAATGTTAATTCTTTTTTTCAGTTTTGGGAATCCTTTAATCCCCAACTAGTCTTAAAATTGAAATACTGCTATATAGCAGGAATCTACAGTAGTTGAAGTAAGTAGCACATTCTATATCTATGGCCCATCGTCCCTTCAGACCAGTCCATAGTAACTGATTTAATAACCCATGATGTATTTTCTACAAAAGCAAATCTTGTAAATGTTTGTCAGCCAAATCTGGCCCTCAGTGAGCCAGAGTTTACAAACTATTTGCTTGTTTTACTTCAATTGATGATATTTGGTATACCCTAAACCTAAACCTCCTATTCCTAGATCAGGTCCTGTGGCTCCCCAAAAGTCTCATTTTGGCTTTCATTTTACTTCTACTTTATGAGGTGGCCATAAGGGTTGTATGTGTTTGCAATTAAACATTGTAACTGAACTACATTGTACCATATTCTCCCCTTTTGGAAAATCATAACATTTTATACCAAATCCACTAACATTAATATAAAGTGCTACAGTTCGTATTTTGTGTGCTCTTCTGGCTTTTTTCCAGCCTTTTATTTGCCTAAGTAGAGTAGCATCAAATGAATAACCCTTCCCTCTCCTAGTCTTACGAATTTCCCACAACATTACTGCTATCTTTATGTTTGTTGTTGCATCCTTTATAAACATATACAGTATTACATTATTTTCAGATGTAGGTACTGGAGTCATCTGTTGCCCCCCTTCAAATGTCCAACACAATGCACTGTTAGAATCAGGTTTACATTTCATCATAAATATATTATTATGTACAGTTAGTTATTTCAGTGTCTTTATTAGTTCAGTGTCCTCTTAAGTCATAACAGTCAAATGTAATAGTTCAAGGAATTCAAATTTCATCAAAAATGGAGCCATAGGTGTTTTGTCTCATAGTTGCATACTTCTGTTTGTTTTCTCAAGGCAGTGGCCCAGTGTCTACCTGCCAGATCTACCCTGGTCAAGTGCCTCTCTTAAGTATGCTAGCCGCCTTCTTTTGTAAGGGCCATTGTTTCACTTCTGTACGTGTGGAACAATCGGTGACTATTTGTTTAACTGGTATACATCACTGATGACAGCGGTATGTCTTTACTGTTCCCACGTGTCCCGATGTTTCATGAGCCCACCTTACCAGTGATATTAGAGAAGCCTCAATTACATTTGCCTCAGCATGTTGATCCAATTCATCATCATTACATTTTTGATTTTGCGAACAGCAACTATCATATGAGCTTGTTGGTTATAAATGCTGTCAAGAGATACCAGTGGGGCATGTGCATCTACTTGGCCAATGAGAGTCTTCCTTATCGTGCCCTTTGTCAAAAGCTGTCCACACAATTCTTTACCACCCGATAGTTCTCTCCCATGAATAGTCCAGGCAACCCTCTTCCATATTGTTATCCAAGGACTGTTTGTCCTTGGAAAAACTGCCCAGCTATCTCTATAAATAACATAAGGAAGCATTGATTTTCTGCCAAGGCCATTGCTACAGCAATAAGTTCAGCCTGTTGGCTTGATTTTCCTTCCTCCTGTTGTTGAAGGATGGTTTCAGTGTGGGGCTCATACAGTATAGCTCTTCAAAGTCTTTTTCCTCCTTCTACATTTGCTGATCCATCTGTGAACCAGCTGTTCTCTTGTTGTTCCTGTGTCAGTTGATGGTATGCCATTGAGTTTTTAAATGGCAAAACTTCCATAGGCGGAACAGGTGTTATTTCGTCTGGATCCTCATATATCACAGTTCCTGCCATGGCCCCCTTTAATGCACTGGTGTCTTTCCCTTCAAAATGTACTCTCGCTTGCAGGTACCAGTTCTATTTACATAGAGTCTGATTTTGACCAGTGCCAGCTCTCGCTCACAGGCCATTGTCTCTAACCCCACCCCACCCCTAGCAATGGGTAAGTTAGTAAGTACATTTACCAGAGCTGGACCTGTCTGTCTTTGTGTGCCAAAGGACTCAGTATGCTGCAAGGAGCTGATTTTTAAGTGGTGTGTATTTAGTCTGTGATCCAGTCAACTGTTGGCTCCAAAAGCCTATGGGAACTCCTTTACTGCCATGTTTTTGCCATAAGCTGCAGGTAGCAATATTGTTCTTCTCTGTGGCTTCGGGTTCAAAAGGCAAATTAGGTTTTAAAGGTCCCAGTACTTGGTGTTGTATTAACACTAGAATTACCAGAGCCTATGAAAAAACTCGTAGATCCGGCCCACCTTAAATCGCTTCTTCAATCCGTTCTCACCTCTCCGCCAGCATCCTTTGTCCTCTAAATGTGCTGATAAAAGACAAGCTGCCAGCAGCCGGCTATTCCATCCCCCCACCGACTTAGAACGTGTGCGGAGTTTTCCCAGCTCATGCCTTGATTGATTATCTGGGAGTGAAGTGGAGTTTTAGACTGGAAATAATAGATTATTTTTTGGAACACACGCATTTCATGCGTGTTCCGTTTCTACAGTAATCTGTGTAAACACATTGTTAAAACAGAAACTTTCTCATATTTTAGTAATAAATGTTACCAAATGTAGTAGGCATAAACTATAGAATGTGTAAAGCCCGAGTTCCAAAGATCAAATAAACACTTTCACAAAAACTTCAAGGAGGATACAACACTTTCCATGGTGTAGCGCACTAAGTTTTGCTTCTTAGAGCACAGCTGCTTTGCCGTGCCTCACAGACCTCAGTTCGATTCCCCGCTGGGGATAAAGTGTTGCTTTTTTTTTTTTTTTCTTTTTAACCTCAAACGGACATAACATTTATAAATTGGTATGCACTGTCAGTTATTGAGATTGTTATATTTTCATATGGGAGGCTCCTTTTAAAATATTTTTTTAACAATTGAGACTGCAATTAACATGAACAACTGTCCTTATAACTTATTTTTAAGATCCATAACACACAGACAGACAGAGCACTGCGTAATAGAGAGACAGACAGGCAGAGATATATAAATAAACAGGGAAGGCACATGTACTGAAAGAAAAAAAAGATCAACATGTGCGTTATTCCTGCTGCACTGAATAAGCTCACGTGCTCTAACATCACCACTCCCCCCATCTGACTCTCTAAGTAACAGCACAAGTACAGACGCAAACGAAGTGTAATCAAGAGTCCCGGTTCCATCCCTACTCACTCCTATATTTGCCGTTTTCAGTAGTAAGCTGCTCTTTTTGTTAATATTATACAGTACACACATGCACTTCGTTTGCGTCTGTACTTGTGCTGTTACTTATAGATTCAGATGGGGGGAAGGGTGATGTTAGAGTGCGTGAGCTTATTCAGTGCAGCAGGAACAACGCACATGTTGATCTTTCTTTTCTTTCAGTACATTTGCCTTCCCTGTTTATTTATATATCTCTGCCTGTCTGTGTCTCTGTTACGCAGTGCTCTGTCTGTCTGTGTGTTATGGATCTTAAAAATAACAGTTTTAGGGACAGTTGTTCATGTTAATTGCAGTCTCAATTGTTAAAAAAATATTTTAAAAGGAGCATCCCATATAAAAATATAACAATCTCATTAACTGACAGTGCATACCAATTTATAAATTTTATGTCCGTTTGAGGTTAAAAAGAAAAAAAAAAAGCAACGCTTTATCCCCAGCGGGGAATCGAACTGAGGTCTGTGAGGCACGGCAAAACTACAGTGATCTGAAAGGCAAATCTTAGCGCGCTACGCCACGGAAACTGGTATAACATCCTCGAAGCTTTTGTGAAAGTGTTTATTTGATCTTTGGCTTTACACATTCTATAGTTTATGTCTACATTTTGTAACATTTATTACTAAAATATGAAAAAGTTTCTGTTTTAACAATGTGTTTACACAGATTACTGTAGAAACGGAACACGCATGAAATGCGTGTGTTCCAAATAATGATCTATTATTTCCAGTCTAAAACTCCACTTCACTCCCAGATAATCAATCAAGGCATGAGCTGGGAAAACTTCGCGCACGTTCTAAGTCGGTGGGGGGATGGAATAGCCGGCTGCTGGCAGCTTGTCTTTTATCAGCACATTTAGAGGACAAAGGATGCTGGCGGAGAGGTGTGAACGGATTGAAGAAGCGATTCAAGGTGGGCCGGATCTACGAGTTTTTTCGTAGGCTCTGGTAATTCTAGTGTTAAGGCATCTTTAGCTGCCTCAAAAAACAATCTGTTGTTTGTCCATTCAGACTGTGCCTTTTTCTTTACAACATCTTGTATTGATCAGTCCCAAATGTGGCATAAAAGCTCTCCAGAAACCCATTACATCCACAAATGATTGAACTTCCATGTTGTCTTCGATGATGGCAGCAATATCAGAAAGTGCAGTAGCAAATTGGGGTGCTTTGGAATTTAATCCTCTGTAGTCTATTGTCATTCTTCACGAACCACCTGGTTTTCTGACTGGCCACACAGGAGAGTTGAAAGGCCAAACTGCAGGTCAAATGATTTCTATCTGCAATAGCTCTTTCACCGTTTCTACTGTGTCTTGCAGGCCCCCTGGCAAATGGTACTCTCACATTTACAGGTGTGTCAGGTGCAGGAATCTTTAAGGGTGTCCATTTTGCTTTTTCCCTTACTATCGCTTTTACTGCTCAACACATTATAGTGTGAATCCCAAAAGCAAATATTCCCCATTCTGTCTGTACTGTTCTCCCTGTGAGAAAATCTATCCCTAGTATGTATTCAAGTAATTCTGAAATTGACATAGTAACTTTAAATGGAGTTGACTGTCCTAGGGCTAATGGTATGGTGGTAAATTTAGACAGACAGACTGACTTATGGCCCAGTATCAATAAGTGCCATGACCCACTGTGGGTTTCTCCCCTTACACTAGTAAATTGATGCGCGGTGTACAGACGTTGATCTCCCTCATGAATGAGCCCTACATCTCTCGTCCACAGTAGACCTGCCACTCCTTCAGTATGTCGGTTGGGGTGTTTGTCACCCTTTCCCTAAATCTGAATATAATCTTTTGCTCTGCTTGTGTGTTTTTTTTTCCTCAAGAGGTGGTGCTGTTGGTTTACAGTAATCCCTCGCTACTTTGCGGTTCACTTTTCGCGGATTCACGACTTCGCGGGTTTTTAAAGTGATTGCCTGCCTATCGCGGAAGTTATGTTCCAGACCCATAAGCAACAGGAGAAAATCCGCGATATAGAAAGACCATATAAATAAACATTTTTATAGTTTAAGCCTTAAAATACCCATCCCACATGCTTTAAACACATGTAAACTTAAAAAACACACTTTGTTAACACATATGATACGTGGATGTCGGGCTAAGGATATGAGTAACATCTCACTATTATAAAACATTTTAACTTCATGCAAGACAAGACAGTGAGACAGGAAAATAGGTGCTCTACAGGCTTTTAAATCATTGACACGCAGAGCGACAAGCAGCACAAAGCCAGCACAAAGTCCACTTCTCCTTAGCGTTCATTCAGCTCCCCACCCCCTTGACAATGCGAAGTGGCAGGAGCGTACTGCGCCTCCGGGGAGGGGGGTTTGAGCAAACGTGTGTTCAACCCTCACACACCCCCAACTCCTCCTCCTTCCGAACGCGCAGAGCGACAAGCAGGCTTTTTGGCAGAAGCAGCACAAAGTCCATTTCTGCTCAGCGTGAGTTCAGTTGCCCCCCTTCACAAAGCGAGTGCAGACACATCGACGTCTGATCCGCTGTGTGCAGTGTTGGTCTGCGGTGTTTAAGAATGTAGAAAGTGTTTAAGAGCATAGGAAGTGTTTATAAGAGTGTGGGAAAGGTTAACAAGAGAGTGAGAAAGGTTTATAAGAGTGTGGGAAGGGTTTATAAAGCCTTAAAATATGTATAAATAATAAAATAAATATAGGTCACTACTTCGCGGATTTTCACCTATCGTGGGGGGGTTCTGGAACGTAACGAGGGATGACTGTAACTCAGACATCGTTATTGCGTTTCTTTTTCAGAGCTTTCCATCTCTGAAAAAGTGCTGCAGTTGGTTTTCTGTCTATTTCTTCTTTAGCTATCCCTGCTTGGAGCAAATCATAGAAACATCTTTGCATTTGCTCAATTTCTATGCCTTGAGTGGTTTCTGTTGTCCAGTAGATGTTAACAAAGTAGTACCCAGTTCATCTAACTGACCTAACATTGTAGCTACATCCCACATATTCCGTTGATTGACTCTGGTCGAGCATAGATAGCAGAGACCCTTTTAAATTATTTGACGCATTTCAGCTGTGAACGCTTCCCTATCATGGCCAGGAAATGTGGTGTGTTTGGCAGCTTTATAAATAGCCGATTGTAAACCCGTTTCTCGATTCTGCTGAATAGCCTCAACAGCAGTGCACCAAGAACGGCTGATGTCTTTCGTGTCTTGCACGTCTGGCCATGTATGTTCTACAGCGTTTAAAATCCATTCTACTATTGAAACCATCACTGGATTATTTATCCTTTGTAGTGTATTTCGTAATTTAGGGTTTGTGGTAATAGAGCCTAAATGCTTAATTTCTGCATTTGTTAACTGACATCTATCGCCACTTTTATTCCACATGCGTAGTATCCACTTCATAATGCTTTCACCTGGCTTTTGTCTATATTGTTTCCAATTTCCATGAACTTAGCTTAGGTAAAATATTATATGATTTGGGTTAGTCTGTGCTGTCCATCCAAGTATCCCTTTGCTTTATTCTGGACAACTGGCCTTGCGTCTTTGATATCAAAACTGTTATTTTTAACATCTATAGCATCTTGTTCATTTTCATCTTCTTTCCACCATACACTATTAGAGTTATATATGTACCTCTCCATCCCATGTTTCCAGATCCCAGTCACCTTGTTTTTTCTCTCTTTTCTGTATTTTAACCTGCACTAAACATACTGCTAAAGTAGTGTATTTTTTTCCTTATCATCTGTTTGGGATGTGGCATTTTCAGTGCATTCTTAAGCGATTGCTTGTTCCTCTATTAAATTTTCTGTTTCCCTTTTTAGTTCCTCACATTCCATAGTCATGCTTTGGACTTTTAAGTCCAACTCTTGTAACGCGGTTAACAAAAGCCACCCTAATTCAGCGGTGGCTTTTTATGATTTCTTATCCCGACAATGTAAATCTAGTTCCAACACCGCCAAATTAACTTTTGGGGGCATTACTTCCCCTTCCAGTTCTGGCCAGGCTGTCCGGGTGGTATATTTATTAAATAACTTAGCTACTGGCGTCCATGGATTAGCATGCTTCCATCCAGGTATTCGACCAGTCCCTCCCACACTAACATTATCAGAAGCACATTTTTTAAATAAGTGATACATTATTAATAGAAGGGTATTTAGTACATTAGTCACAATCCTGCTCGCAGTGCTAGTTGTATCCAGCAGGGGGTGCATGCTCACTGGGAATAGGTTCGTTAGTGATGACAATGTGGTAGATATAAATTGAACGGCAATATCCCTCGCCAGTGATACGGCGGTAATGTTAATCAATAATCCCTTAGGCAAAATACACTTAGCTTAAGTTTAATGTCAGCTTACACTGCAGATAGTACAAAGACGAATGAAGCCAGTGACGAATCCCTGTCCCTGAGTGGGAGACCAAGGATTGGAGGCTGTCGATGTCATCAATCCAAGTGTGAAAGGCATTCTCAAGATCAGGGGGTGACGTCATTCATCCATTCATTGGCTTCAGGTGTGCTGGGCCATTTTCTAAGGCTTTATACAGTTTCTCCA
Source organism: Erpetoichthys calabaricus (assembly GCF_900747795.2). Classification (NCBI taxonomy): domain Eukaryota; kingdom Metazoa; phylum Chordata; class Cladistia; order Polypteriformes; family Polypteridae; genus Erpetoichthys; species Erpetoichthys calabaricus. The sequence continues at coordinate 58,240,967 of NC_041406.2, read as the reverse complement.
GGTCCAGGGCCCCCTAAGACAAACATACAAGTCTATACAAGGCTACAATGCTCTCTAGACAAGGACACAAGTTTGTGCTGACTTAACATACATAGAATATAGCACATGGTTACAGCATCCCACAGTCTGACTGAACAGTTTCCATTTATCCTAGTCCATCTTTTTGTCATATTGCTTGCATGGCAGTTCTCTGTATCAGCTTGCTTGCTTAATCTGTCTATGAGTCAGCTGTACCTATGGTTCAAAATGTGAGTAAAAATCAGGTTCTTTGAGATATATTTGCACAGATCAAAACCAGGATCTTAATTACATCACAATACTATGGGGTCATTTGAAATGCACTGTGCACGTAGGACATCCCTTAAACATCACACAGCTGAAAGATTTCTGCAGGAAAGTGTGGGAAAATCCTTGTTCCACGCGATGTAAGAGACGTACAGAAAATGCCTACTTCAGGTTGTTTCTGGCACAGCGGGAAATACCAGCTATTACAACCGAGGGTGTACTTACTTTTTCTGTTGAATAAATTATTGCAAGGTTAAATTTTCATTTTTTATGAAAGCACTTTTATCAAAATATACTATTTAAGTGAAGATAAAATTCTTCATATACAGTATACACACTTATTTGTACTGTATATCACATTGTCTGGAGTACAAATTCAAGAGAGGTTATGCTTAAGTTCTATAATGAACTATTGAGACCTCACATAGAGTATTGTCCCTGAAGGAGAGGCTGATTCTGGAACTAAGAGGTATGAGGAGGGAGTGCATGGGTTGAAGCTTTTCATTTTAAGCAAAGAGATTCAGAAGTGAAATGGTTGAAGTATTTTAAATTATGACAGGAATTAGTACAGTGAATTTCAACTGTTACTTTAAAATGAATTCTACAAGAACACAGGAATTGGTTTGAAATTTGTTAAGGGCAGATTTCACACAGCTGTTTGAAGTATTTCTCCATGCACAGAGCCACAGACAGACACATGAAATAAATTACCAAAAAATATTGTGGAGAATAAGACTTTATGGACTTTTAACTCTCAACTTGATGTTATTATGGGCAATCTAGGTGAATAGGATGGACAAGCTTATTGGGCTGAATGGCCTCTTCTCATCACAATTGCTCTGATTGGTGAATCTGCATTTGTCCTGTGAAAGTGACTGTACAGTAAGTCGCTTTTGTGTTTAAGCTTTGTGACTGACCCACAGTCTAAAAATAAAATAAGTAGAATAGAGAAATGAGTGGACAGACTAGTATATGATTTTAAACTTTAGAACTTAGTTTTCTCATATTAAATTGAACCTTTGCTTATAATGTACAGTAAGTAGACACCCACAATTTCATTTATACAGAGATATTTTTCCTGCTTTTTTAATCTATGCCTTTTTTTTTTACAGTAACTGGAGATTATCTCCATATTATGTACCCAATGAAAAATATAAATGTACAGTTTCATCTCATAGATAAAAGGGTTGTGGTACCAGTAGGTAACCCCATTTATTGACATTTTTGGCAAAATAATTTTAAAAACTGGTTGTAATGAAGTAAGCATTAGGCACACCAATGCAAGTGTTTCCATAGTCTCATCTGGACTAATTCCATGTGGGAAAAGTGGTTGCCCTTAACACTGGAACCCTTGAAGCCACGAAAAAAAAGTCTTAAATTCCCTCGCACCTTGTCAGTAGTGTCTTTGTTTTGCAACTGTGTCGATCAGCACTAGAAGCAGGCAGCCTGCTCACCCATCCTCCACCGTGGTAGCTGAAGTCAGACACAACATTAACACAGCTCAAGTCTGCTTATCTGGGAGTTAGGTGTCTGGAATTGTACAGGGTAAATAATATATCGTTATTTGGGATACATACATTTCAAGTGTGATCCGAGTCTACAACGATCTGGGTAAATATAGGATGACAGGAAATGTGAGGCAAGAAATATTGAACACATAACTAAAAGAGAAACTTTTTTCATGTTATAGTAATAATGAGAAAATGCTGACATGAAGTGTATGTGTGAAGACTGAAGTCCAAATATCAAACACTTTCACAAAAGGTATAACAAAAAAAGTGTGCTTTCATTCAGGAATATAAACAAAGAAAAAGAAATCATTCAATTTACATGTTGTGGTCAATGAGTAAAAACCCAAGCCCAAATATCAATCGACAGAAAGCCCACATGTCTGCTTGCCTAGAGTAGAGGTAAGAATTCTGCTTCGTAATCAAGGGGTTGTGGGTTCAAGCCTGGACTCTCCCCATTTTGAATAGTGAGCTGCTATTATAATTACTATTATATAATAAAAATATACATTTGATTTTAGTCTGTAACATACTGTGTAAATTTTTGCTACCTGTTAAAGATATCGCTGAAGGGATATAAGCAGACACACAAACGCTTGTGAATCATGTCTTCTTGGTATCTTGTTGTCACATGAATTTTTTGTTACTCAGTTTTATTCTTGAATAAAACCACACTTGTTTCATTATACCTTTGCAAAAGTGTTTATTTTATATTCAGTAACCACTTGAATGACATGAAATCTGTCTCTGCCTCTCTAGCACATTCACACACACATCCATGCATGAAAACACCATTATTTGAAAACACTATGAACATGAGTTGCCATTTGAACATTTTTTTTTCCAGTCTTGCCCAGTCTCCACGTAATGGTGCATGGTACAGAGGATGCAGACAGACTTTGCCTTTTTGGGTGCATATACCGTCAGCATGGCAGTGCCAGATCTAAATACTAGTGTGGACAATTGCTCGTGTACTGAAATGACTTGAGCTGCAGGTGGAAGTTCCCATCCCACTTTATTTGTGGTGCCGAGCAGAGTTATGTTACGGTGCAACAGTCTATTAGCCAGCGAAAGCGATGTGAAGTTGTCTGTTGTTACAGTTCTGCCTTTGTCCAGAAAGTGCTTTATGACCTTTGTCTCGGAAAGTCTTTCTCCTGTGGGACGACTGTGATCTTTTCCTAAAAAAGGAGTGTCATTGCAAATGTACTTTGTCTCCAGATCTGCTGCAATCCAAAACTTTATGCCAAATTTGTCAGGCTTGGTTGAGATATATTACAAGAAAGGACAACGGACCTTTGTTGGAAACAGTTGCTCATCAACAGTAACATGTTGCCCTGGATTGTAACTCAACCCAGTTCTCAACAATATTTTGCACGGGTGTCTTTGTTGTCAAAGTGCAAATGACTGATGATAGTCTGATAACGGTCAAGGGGCATCATATCTTTGATTGCCGGTACAACAAATAATTCTGACCAGGCATTAACCACAGCACCAAATGTGGTCATCGCTGCTCTTGTGAAAAGAATGGAGATAAAACCATCAACTCAGAGAGGGAGAGGCACGTTTGTTGTACCACGTAAACGTGACTGAGAGAATAAACCTGAATAACAAAGAAAAACAAAGCGAACTTTTACAAGTAACAAAAAGTTACACTGGGTGTTACAGACTCAAATAAAATGTATGGTTTTATTATATAATAGTAATAATAAAAGCAAGCTCATTACTGAAAACGGGGAGAACCCGAGCTGAAACCCACAACCTCTTTAAAATGAGGCAGCACTTCTTACCTCTGCACCAGCCAAACAGGCATGTCTAGTTTGCATCAATTGATATTTGGAGTTCGGTTTTTAACTCATTGACAGCATCATGTAAATTAGATGAGTTTTTTTTCTTTGGTTATATTCTGGAATAAAAGCACACTTGCTTTGTTTTGTGAAAGTGTGTATTTGATACATTATACACACATTATACACTTCACGTCAGTATTTTGTCATCATTACTATAACATAAAAAAAAGTTTGTCTTAGTTATGTGTTCATCATTTTTTGCCTTGCATTTGATTTCATCCTACATATACCCAGATCATTGTAGACACGGAATACACATTATATAAATGTATTCCAAATAACGATATATATTATTCACCCAAGACAGCTGCAGACACCTCACACCCAGATAAACAGACTTGAGCTGGGAGAACGTTGTATCCGACTTCAGCTGCGTCGGTGGTGGGGTGGTCGTTGCGGGGTAAGGGGTTGCAGGCTGGTTGCTGTTTGTGCTGATTGATGCATATGCAAAACAAACACGCTGATGAAGAGGTGCGAAGGAGTTTAAGGTGGCCCAGCATTATGACTTTTTTCGTAGGCTTCAGGGATTCTAATGTTAAAGAGTGAGAATCGGCAGAGGGAAACTTCACATTTCTATGTGTCACATTTAACACATAGTGCTTTCTAAAATCTAACCATGTGTTATATCTTATTAAATTGTTGGGTTAACTGATAGTTATTAACTGTAATTAGTAATTTACAACAACTTCAATATTCTGAACTTCTCCATCATGTGATTACATACAGTACATATGTCTGTCTGAACTGTAATATGTTTTGAGTGACATTATCCTCTTCCCTCTAAACCCTATTGTTGTTGCTGTGCAGGGAGGATTTTTTCAGCCCCACTAGCATGTTTGGTCTAGTCTATTCAGTTTTTCTTTACCTTTTTAGAGAAACATTTGTAGTAACTAGTGGGAAATAAGGAATCAGTTTTCTTTTTTCAGAGCAATTGTTATTATTATAATTGTTTATTTATTTTATATCCGTAATATTATCCTTAAACCTCTGAACATGCTTGCATTAAAAATGTACACATTTTCATTTTATGTGGGATGTGCATTTGTGTTTTTGTTTCCTTGGCTGGTTAGGATAAGTAACCTTGATATAAGTGCAGTACTTTCAAAACCTTATTTATATTGTGTAGCTGAATCATTTATCCAGAGTAACTTGTAAATAATATGTACATAGTGGTATAGTTGCTACAAAATTATTCAATTGTCCCATTGGCAGGTTAATTAAATTAAGTAAGTTTTAGAGGTTGAAAGGAAAATCTAAAGTGATTCTAATGTAAATCATGTAAAAACAATAACACTCAAAAGCCTATCCTTTTAATGTATTTATCCTTATTACTCCTTTTTGTATTTTCAGTTTCAGAATGGAATTGAAGGTCAGAATAATGAGATTTACTCAAAATCCTTTGGCATATTGGACGGCAGCGTTCCACCTCAGCCACTTGACCATCATCACCAGGTTGATGGGAGATCTTATCCAGATACAACATCCAGTGGATACTTATAATTTAGAAATTTCCCAGTCTCTGACAGGGTTTGACATTTGCTGCTTATGGGGATCAGCTTATTGTGAGAAGGTTGCATAAAAGCAAATAAGTTGATATTCCAAAGATAGGAGATTGCAGGTGGTATGCACTGTGCAGGATTTCAATCCATTATTTCTTATTTTGCTTTCTTGCACCATGAGTGCATATCTTGTCATTATGTTTTGCTTTATATGTTATTTTAAGAAAATATTTTTTGTTTTGTACATTTTTTATTATTTGTAAGTGTTGTTATTGAATGTTTGTTCTTTTACCTTTATGCATTTTCTTTTGCTGAATTTTAGAACATGAGAAACATGTTTTATCAAATGAGTTTAAATACTGCACTAAGTTAAAAAATCTGACCCTCAGTAATTGTTATGCACTATAAATTCACCCATCTTTTAGGTTACTATAATAAAGCAAAAATATTTTTCCTCTATGTGCCATTTTTTATAAAAAGAAAAGTAGGTTTTAATTTTTCACACTGAGACACAAGCACTTACTTTTACCACTAACAACATCATTGATTTATATCTTAAAATCTGAGTACATTAAAATCACTATAAAATGATAATGTGATGTTCAACATCCCGTGAACATTTTTCTGCTTCCTACTCTTACTCTTATAGGTATTACTGCAAATAAATATGGCTACAGTTATTTTAGCAGTATTCTTAGCAATTTTTATAATACATTTCTCTTAACTATCACAGCAATATTATAAGCATAAAATATATTTTCACTTTTCAAAGGCAATATTAATGGATTTGTTTCAGGGTCCTTTAACAGGTCCCTTTTGTTCATTTTGTAGAACATTGGGTATCAGAGTGGCATCTTAACAATGTAGAATGACTGTTTTTATCTTTTTTTATTTTGCATAGGTGTTGTCTTTGTTTTGTGTCGTTTATGCATAATGCATAATGATAATGTATTTTTTTATCTTTTGATTTGTTTTTTATGCTGTTCTAAACAGCTAATTCTATGCAACTATATTAGTGCTTTGGTTAAGAAAGCACTTACTACACCGTTTAAAATAAACGTTTAAATAATCTTTTAGTGTGTCTGCTTTTACAAAAATTAATAGCAAGCAGAATAATTGTGAGTGTAATTATTGCAAATTAAATAACTTCAAAAGTTTTAGCACTTTTTTCTTAAAAAAATCAATTGTACCTTTGCTATTGCACTCTTACTAGAAAAGTAAAGTAACAATAATCTATCAACTAAGATTTTTAATTAAGTAAGCCTCCCTTACCATTTATGGTTGTTGAAAGGCAATTGGTTTATTCTGTACATTTAGAAAATGTAATTCATAATTGTTTTGTTCAGTCAATTTCAACACTTAGTTGTATTTATTATGCAATTTTAATTATCATTTTACTCTTTTTTATAGATTTAATCACAATGCTTTGTCTGCCACAAAATGTTTTATGTCATTGTCCATTTTCAGTTGTTTTGTTTTGTGTAAAATATAATTTATATGTAATTATCTTTTTGTTTTGGGAAAACAGTGTTTTTTCTCAATATAAATGCATTTAAGCAAAGTTTTTGTAAACTTGGTTGTAGCATAAAATACATGTAAGTAAGTATTTTTGAATACACATTGCTTTGTTTGATTTGCCTGTTTAATATGATTAGTCAAATTGTATTAGTAAGAATTTTATTTCCCCTATACCCTGATAACCAACTGTATTGGATGATATGAAAAAAAATTGTGTTGTATTGTTGTTGGAGAGGGACTGGTGTTTATGGACAAATTTTATATTACCATGTGCAGTCATGGTAAGCAGGATATTAACATCATATGTGTTTTCACAAAAATGGTTATTTTCTTCATAAGACTGGAAAATTGTCTCAGCTTTCAGTTTAATTGAAGCCTATTATTTATGGCATGCACATCTGTTTGTTTTGTCTACATACAGAGAAAGATATCCTTTGCTGTGAACCTTGTCAGTAGTGCTAGGAGGTATTGTATATGTTTGTGCAGAAGTCATCAATAAGATATTTGAATGTGCACAATAAGGTTTTCTTATTTTAATGTGTTTTAAAATTATAGAAAAACCAAGGCAGAGGCACAGATTTTATTTATTTCAGCTGCCTGTAGACAGATATCTTTTAAGGTACATTGGCTGATCCATACACTTCAAACTTTATTTTTACACAAAATCTTTTAAAAAGAGTGTATATTCAATTATATTTTTATTTTAGGCAAATGTACAACTATTATTGCAACTCATGTAGCAAAAGAAATAGGTATTTAGATTCGTTTTCAGTCCCAAAGAATTATGGTTGCTTTTCTTTGGGTTCTGCTATTCTTTATCCTTTACGTATATTTTAATTGTTAAAGGACTAAAGACAATCATTCCCACACCTGCTTTAGAGCTAGGAAGAAAATCTAAATGCAGTTTGTTTAGGGTGATATATATACTATAAAAGAATATATTTTAAATAACCTAATAAAGTAGAACTATTAACCAAAAAGGTTCTAAAGGATATCTTTAAAAAAAAAAGCAATTGCTTTGGATAATCAGACTTTCTAAGCCAAATACCTATTGTGTGTATCACAAAGTGCCAAGTAATCAGTGCTGCAATTCTTGTTGTTTTAATAGCTCATCTTGTACTGTAAACATACAGACAAGTTTTCTGTTTTTGTTTTTTTTTCTTTTTCTTTTTTGCAATAGTTGAGCCTGTTTAGAACACATTACATATTTAAATATGTATTTTAAAGCACTGTTGATAATGTTAGTGTCCGTCTAGTGTCTGAAATGCATGAGCTTACATTAATTCTGCTCTCCCTGTTGTAAAGTAAACTTAGTGTACACAGTGTTACTGCAATGACATGTTTTCTATTTTTTTTTTTTACCTTTTGTTTTGCTTAAAACTTATATATAAATATACTTTCAGTCACTGATTATCAGTGCTTTACACATTATGCCCAATTCTTTTGTGGTATCACCTTCAGTGAAATGTGTAAAATATAATATATTGTAATAAATCATCACTGAATGTAACATTGTTTGTCTGTTATTGCAGTGAATAATGCAGGTGGTATTGCTTGGACCCACTTTTCATTTCGGGTTGGAGTTTTTCTAGGTAGAGATTGCGTGTTGTATTTTTTTTTTCCAAATCCTTCTGTGTGAGTGTGAAGTTGCATTTGCATTATGCACATCTGTCTTTTAAAAAAATAAATTAGACAATTATGGTTTCACCAACTCATTTTTAAAAATTTGCTCAAGTAACCATTGTTTTCACAATTCTGCATGTTTTGTCTTTTTATTAAATATTGACTGCTTATGTAGGAAAAGAAATAAGCAATTTAAATATTGTATCTGGGCATTTGTGTTTTTACTTCCATTATAATGGTAATATATTTGAATTATACAATATAATCAAGCATAATTTGATGTAAGTTTTGTTTTTCAAGAACGTTTTTCTAAATTCTTGCCTTGTGCGTGCCTGAGGCTGTTACCAAAACCTCTTACCCCCATTGAATCTGTAATGGAAAATGTGAGTTAAAAGAATTGATTCATGAATAACTTATCTAAGAACTCAGTCAAAGCGATGCCTCCAACTATTCCTTTTAATTAGTAGCTTCCTCCTTAGCGTTAAATTTTTTCTTGAAAAAACATGTAAGAAGCGTTACATTTTTTGGCTTGAAAAATTACACATTTATTAAATATTATCTTTCTACTGTAAAATGTGCAAATACTAAATCAGAAGTGTAGAAAGTGTAATAATGATATAAATAATAATAGTATATACTGCATTAGCATTATTTTTATCAAAATGTATTGTTTGTGTGGTATATCTTGAAGCATGGTGAGATACAGAAATGCACAAGGCTAGTAGAAGTAGTGTCTGCACCGTTGCATGAGTAACACTCCCCTGTCACTTACACATGACACACCTTTATCGTTTCCCAAGCAATACTCGGCACTAACGCTGTTGGCATTTTTACAGCACAAGTAATTCTTGGGTCTAACTCTTACGCTAGATACGTCTGTACAGTTGCCCGAGTGATGTTTGGGACTAATGCTTTTAGTACTGTTTTTAAAGCCCAGTGATGCTTAAGTCTAACGCTAAGGAGGTAATAACTATTACTGACAGAACAGAACACAGTCATCTTCCTTCAGTAAAACATACAGTCAATACAGTAATATGTACATTGTATTAAAAAAAAAAATTCCCATCAAACTGAAAAGTTAATTCTGTCTCCAACCAAATTTTGAGATTATGATGAGTATACCATCTAATGTAGTTCCTCTAATATATTAAGACAAGGTTTAGCAGAGACCTGCTATGCTTATTTTAGAATAGTACTAATAAATTCTTGTCATATTTTAAAACTTGTAAAATTGATGAGTTCCTCACATAGAAATTTGAATCTTTTCCAGTTCAAATTTGTACAATACAACACTTTTCCATTGAGTCATGGGCATGGTGAGTTGGAATTCTTCCAGTTAGAGGTCTGTATTCTCAAAGGACCCAACTCAAGGTTTTGTGGTATGGGACTAAACATGAAAATTATGAGCAGATGAAGGTGGTTAGACTTTACTCATGTGGTTGGGAGCAGGAGAAAAATTACTAGGTCTACTTCCATTTAAGCAAAATTAGTACTTGTGGAAGTGTGATCTATTGTGATATCCTACACAGATAGAGTAGATCCATAGCTGTCAGAGATATATGAAAGAGCATTCTCCAAACATACCTGCTGAGGTGGATGCTTGTTGACATCTTCATAGGTCTACATTTTTTAAAAAATTGTTATTAGATTCAGGGAAAACTATCTTTATGTTCCGTAGAAGTAGACAGTATTGCTTAAGGTACAGAATACATATTGACTGAGCATTAATTTATTTTGGTTGCTGGCGGATTATATTTAACATGTACTTCCGGCACAAGAGAGGAGGCAGGAAGTATGTGCAGGGCCAGGTCAGTGGCTGTTTTTAAATGCTCCCCGCGTCAGCCATGCAACCAGCCAGTGAACTTCCAGTTGCACCAGTGGTGGACAACCATTCACTGCCTGCGCTAACAGCATTTCTGTGCATAGCACAGTTGAGAGGTTATCAGGGTCTCCGAAATCTCACAATATTCACATCAATACCCTCATATTCTGAACTGCTTAATAGTGTTAGGCCTTTGATTTTTTTTTTGTTAGTTTTTGCCTCATTACTAAATGAAAAATGTTTACAAAGAAAACTCCTTATTGAAGAGTATCTACGCGTTCAATATCCTCTCCTGTCACCACCCAAACACACTTCAGTTTTTCATTCAGTAAGTAACTATTTCTTTAAAATTGCTTTACTTTATTTTCCTAAGCATTATATCTGTTCATTATCTGTTTTACATTTGTTTATATCACAGCAAATGCCCATATTCCAGTGTAGCTGGAAATGTAATTGGTCTCCAATAGTGAATAAACTTTTGTACTGCAACTAAACATACACACTATTGAGTCTATTAAATATTAAAGAAGTAAGTAATTAGTATTTTAGATGCTTTATATTATGCAGAAGATTCCTTGTTGGAAACATCTGCATGTATAGTCTGATTGTTTGGACATTTCATTAAACCCATCAATATCTGGCTTTCAAGGGCACAGCAGCAGCTTGAGTACATAGTTTGCTAGTAGTTCATGTCACAGTATAATACATAAAATGCTCTGACCCAAGGCACTGAACTTTCTCAAAAGTTAATGAAGCAAAATTAAAACATTACAGTTGTTTCCAACTGCTTCTGGACATACAAATACTAGAATTTGGACCTAAGTCCACAGATTTTGCGTTTTATTATGTGAGCCAATTTGTATTGTTATAACATCATGTGTAATGGCTTGCACTGTGAGAAAGTCATTCAGCACAGTGACAAGTGTGAAAGCTCGGCTGAGGACAAGTATGATAGATGTAGGTTTATTTGAGCATGCATGATTAATATTAATACTAATATTCTTGAGTGTAAGAATGAACTGTCAAAGTTATAAATAAATTTGGACAAAATAAGTACTGAATACATCTACTGTTCAAGCAACAGTTATTTATCACTCATATAATCAAGGCAGGATTAAGACTCCAACTTCATTACCTTCACTGAAGACATAAGCATATTACTCAAATTATGAAAGTTACATATGCAAATAATAAAAAGCCAGAGCGCAGCGCTACAATGAACACTGGATACACATGCAGTTCAACCTAATGATTTTAGACTTCACCAGTTTATTGGAAAATAGTATAGCTAACTGAAATGCTTATTGTAAAACAAAATGTTTTAAAATCAAGAAAGTAGATGTTCTTTGGGGTTATTTTCTAATATTACTGTTTAATATTGACTAAACAAACTGTTAATAAAATTTTTTTCTGTGTCTCAATGAACATTCCTTAATTTTATGGCGTATTGTGTATATAAAAAATATTCATGTATTTATTTATTTACAGCCCAGTTCTAGACCTGACAATTAGGCAGCATCCACTTCTTGACCACTTCTGGCTTAGATCTCATTACAGTGGTCTTTTGAATATGTTGCTGTTTTGAGTTCCACATAAAAAATGTATTTGAGTCTACAGTAAAGAAAATGATCTGTTAATATATAGACATGCTCTGTAAAAGATATTTGAGCTTTGGTAGGATCTTCATTTTAATAATTTTAATTGCCCCAAGTAGAGTAAGATGAAGGGTTTGGTGAATGGATGACTATCCAATAATAAGGTCTTTAGTAACACTCATAGATCAGTGTATTCCAGTCCCAGTCCTAGGGCACCTCCATGGCTGAAGATTTTTGTTCCAACCAGTTTCACAATCATTGTATCATTTTCTTTCTAAATGATCTCATTCTTTAATTAGCTTTTCATTTTATCTTCCCTTATTCTCCATTTAGAAAAGAGTAATAGAATGAGATTTAGTTTTATAAGAAATTTAGAAATATTTGTAATTTCCACATAGGCTTAAGGTCATTTTTCCCAGTAATTTACCTTTTTTCTGTGGAGTTTACTGTCTTAATTGTATCCTAATAATGATAATAAACAATTTCTTTCTTGTTCTTACAGGCCTTTTTAACATGTTCAGAATAACGATGGCATGACTATAAATTAATTGTAGTAAAAACCTTTTTTTTTGTAGTAAAGTGTATCATTAGTTGATTAGTTGCAGATTCTTGATTTGTCCTTGAAGTCTGAGTAATTGGCTCCGATATCCTTCTAGTCTGCAATTTATTTTTATGTAACTTATATCATTTGTACCCTTAAAAATGTCTTCAGCATTTCCCAAAGTAATACCACATAAATCACTGGAGACAAACTGGTCTCTAAAAAACACTGTTGCAGCTTTATGAAGTTCTAATCTACTAGTGTAAGTAATTCAGATTTAGTGGGACATAATTGAGAAAGGCTATGGATTTAGCATTTGGAACGGCAGCAAGCTCTTACTTTCCTCTTTTTGGTCTCACATCTCCTTTCTTTTCCTTCATCTCTTTCAAATCCTTGTTGGACAGATTTCTGCTTGATCACTCATCATACTTTGATGACTGAATGTGTCCTCACGTATATCATGCATTTTCATTCTTTTTCAAAGAATCCTGCATTTCGGAAGTCATAAGGCAGAGGGAAGACATAATGAAAACAATGATGTACAGTATATGAGATATTACTTACAAATGAAAAAGGAAAAGACTGTGAGCTGTAAACAGAGCTGAAGTATAGGAACATGCTTTCTTTCTTTGTTTTATTTTTCCAGTATTTCCTTTTCTCATTGTCTTATTCCAATCTACTAGTTTATATGATAAAAATACAAGAGATTGTGCAATACCGTGAAACTCCTTCAAAACCAAAATGTTAACAAGGGTGGTTTGGATTACTTTAGCTTTCTTCTTTTATTATAATGAGTGGATAAGCTAATAAGTGCCAACATCTGTCTTACCAACTTGACACTGAAGCTTCATCACCATCAAAGACAAAAACACTCCCCATTATTATAATTATTTTTATTGATTAGTAGGCAAAAAACAAGAAATGTTGGTTTTGTGTTTCAGGGTTGACTGAATTGCCTGTTTCTCTCATTGTCGTGCATGTTTTGGTTTACCTTCCTGACACTTTGATACAAAGAGTTCTTTCTAGCGAAGACTGATATTATTGTTTATCCAGTGAATGTTCATTTGTTGAGCATTCTTTGAGCGTGGCATGGGAAATATTAACTTTCTGCATGGGTGCATTAAGGTCCCTGATATCCATTTACACTTTGCTCTTTTTGTTCATACTTCAGTTTAGTAAAAGTGTGTTTTTCTGCCAAGTAGGTTAAAATCCTAAAAGCAAATACTCCTTTGTTATTTTAAATTTCTTCCTAAATACTACAGTATATATGCATTTTTTGTTTGCATTAAAGTCCCTGTTTCTCACCAGACTATACAGTATAATTCATTTGCTCCAGAATTACTTTGTTTAGTTTCATTTAAAAACCTACCTTTGAAAAGCAGGTTGTTTTTTAGATGGTTTTGTTTTTAAATCCTGAAGCATGGATTATTAGTTCGGCTGTTAAACCCTTTCAGTGCATCTTGTCTCTTTAAGAAAATGACAAAGCATGCACGTATAAAAATGAATGTACAGTTACTTGCTTGTTTCTCAGGACAGTTATGTATGAGTATTCAGTATCATTGCTTGAGAGATTTCCTGTTGTTAAAATGATTCTATGGTGCCTGTTTATGTGTTTAAAAGTTTTAAAGATGGAATGTTTTTTATCTCCCAGTGATCCTAAGCCAAGCCCTTCAACACATTTTAAAATTAAGGCATGTTTTTTCTCCCACATCCCAAAGATATTCTGTAAGGTTAGGTGGTGTCTTGAAGGTGGCTGTGAATGACCCTGTGATAGAGTGGTGCTTTATCCAACCTTGCGTCTTGCCTTGTTTTATATGCTACCAAAGTAGGCTCTGGTTATTCATGACCCTGAAAACGATCAAGTGAGTTTAGCATGGACATATAGCAAGACTACTTCTGCTAAAATTGTCAAATGTTCAATGCCCAGTTACCACATAATTTATTGATCATTTTGTCTTTCTTTTTTTGTGATGCACTTGTGATGGAAGATATTCCCAATCTAAAAAAAATCTCCTGACTGAGCAACATTTACATATAATAAAAATAAGTACTACTTAAAGTACGGATTAATCTGTCATTATTTTTTTATTTTTATTGCATCTGCCCTGAATGATTACACTTGTGTGATGTTTGTTTGGTACTTTACATGAATCTATCTCTTATTCCTGAATTTTGGGTCATGTTCTGGGACAGCAGATAAAGCTTGGATTACCATACAGCAGCACTTTGATATGTCTCCAGCTTCCACTGACTGCTGTGTGTCTTTAACTGCCGTCATAAATTTAACTGTTCTAGTTACCATGTCAATGTAGGCCATGCTACATGAGCAGGTTGATAGATAGGGAAGTATTGAGGATAGTCCATCAAAATGAGTAATCATTGACTTAATTTTCCACTTTAGATGTTCCATACTTGAATTGTCAAGTGTGATTCAGGCATGAGAGTCTGACAGTTGATTACTCATTAAAGTAGGACCTTATTGGTATTGCATTATCAGACCACTAGCTAAACCATCATCCCTCCCCTACACATTCAAGTTTGTTCATCTAGATCAGCTGGGGACTGCAGAATAGAATGGTATGTAAAAAACATTTTGTCTAAAAACTCATACTGAAAAAGTAAAACCTTCTAATTGTGTGAAAGAAACTTCTGAGTACTTGTCTTAAAATGCGTGGAAAAAGCTCAATTACTTTTCATGTAGCTAGTGGATATCATAGCTTTGTGCCTTGGAGCATTGACAGTTCACCCAGTGCACTGCCACTCAGTGAAGGGGACAAATCTACAGTATCTCCATTTTCTATTATAAAAACTGTCATAGTTTTGTTATAAATCTCATTCTACCTCTATGCCAGGATCTACAGTAAATGCTGCTTAGTACTCTTGTTGATGAGAGAAGCTAAAACTATCTGGGCACCACTGCAAAGTTAATGTGCTGTAAACAATCACATGAAACTCTTATTCTTTTCCAGGTGCCTATTTTACAACTATTTTTCCCTCAAGTTCTCAACTGTGCTTTTTGGCCTAAAGAGTGATGTCCTGCTAGAAAGCAGTGATGCCCTCAAAAATTTCTCTTTGGGCCCTAAGATCCTCTTTATGAAAGGTCTCATTAGGTAAGTGTAATTTGATATCTAGAGGTTCACTGAGAGATGATGGTAATGCTGTATATAGGTGATTATTGGCTACCTGATTTTTGAATTAAATTGCTGTGAATCTGTGTTGTGTTGTGTCCAGGGGCCTTCCAGAAGAAAATTTAACTGATATGAAATGACCTGTTAGGAACAAATTGATACTGAAGAGCAGTGATACAAGAGGTTCCGTTGGGAGTCCGTAGAAGTGTTGATCCACCCACCTTGCCAATAATTATATAGGTATTTATTACATAGACATTTATGTTGCATCTGTTTACTGATTTGAAAGAGAGAAGCTACTGAGTTAAACAGGCAACAAAGAAAAGAACTGCACATAATAAACTTAAATATGAAGCATAGCATTCTCCAACTTGCATAATCCAAGGTCTGTTTAGTGCCCTTGTTTATCAAGCATCTCAGTGTAGGAAAAGGCCTAACAGGATCAAAAATCTCAAAGAGTATCACAAATTTAGCCCTATTTTTAGCAGTACGAATTATATCATTTTATCAATGTATCTAATTTAGGATTCCTACATTCATCAGGATTTTGGAGAGCTCATGAGCTGTCCTATCTCACTAAAAGCTGCCAGAAGATGCCATTCACACCCATTCTGGAGAAGAATTGAATAGTTTTGGAAACACACGACAACAATTAATTCATAAAAAGATATCAATTTGACAGAGATGGAATAATATTTGTAACATATATCTTATAATTGCTCCAGCTATGCGAAGAATTCATGCACTGACAGCCGAAATGAAAGTGTTGGTAACTTTTTTGGCCACGGGGAGAATACCGCTTTGCAACAGTGATGATTTGGGTATGTGCCAGTTCTTTGGTTTCATATAACTTTGCTACGAGATTTAAACATTGACACGGTAAAAAAAGAAAAAAGTATGATACCGATTTCACTCTGTCAGAGTAGGGCCCTATCGTATCCGAGTTTCAAGCCAATATATAATTAGTTTAATGCAGTCAGATCCTCGTTATGATTATTTATTGAAATTGTTTTTCTTCGTTGTTATTTGCCAAAAGCATAAAGTCTCCATATTGGTTCCTTATTCCAAAATGGCAGTTAATTGTTACATGCCCAGCAAAGTATGTAGGTTTGTTACATAATTTGCAATCGTTACGGTTTAAATTTAGGCCATAAGAGTTTTTACGTTTTGCCCTGGCGTTTGTTTTTAAAAGTCATTCTTGTACATGAGACAGAGGAGTGGAGTTGCAATGACAGTTTATTGACATTGTTGTGGCCAATCAATGATCTGCTTGCTTATTTTGCGTCATTGTCAATCATAGCAATGAACCAATAAATAAGGAGCTTTGAGATTGTTTTAAACATAGACAGCCGCAAAGTCGGCATTGGTCTTCAGGTGGATATCAAATGTATTACTGTACCGAGATGATGACCATTCTTTCAAATGTACTACCGGCTTTAGGTGATTCCTTGCGCAATTGCTTTGTTTTCAAATCTGAAGTACTGAATTTCATGAAATATGAAATGTTTCGAAATCAATTTTTCATTTTTAAGATAAGCAATATTTGCTATAAATCAACTTTTTATACTTATTTACAGCTTTCTTGGAGTCTGTATTAAATTTCCCTAGTTCAAGTGTGAGTGTCCTAACTCCCCTTCTTGTGGACATTGCTGCTGATGGCTAGGACTGACTAAAGTTGAGAAGTGAGAAAAAAATGCATTGTGGACAAGCATTACTGGAAGTTGATCAAAAACTATATAGTTGTTGATTTAGTTGCTACTTTGAATTAATTCTGAAACTTTGAGAAAGTCAATTAACATTTCTGTACTCCAATGTTTAACTCTGACATGTCCAAAACATGACTTTTCCTAAGTAATTCTGTGATTTTTGTAAAAAATAAATACTGTATTACTGGCCAATATGCAATAAAACACAAAATCTCATAACATATTCAGACTTGCTTATTCCAATTTAATGTTATATGCAGTATATCATGACAAAACTCAACAGTGTACTACTAGACCATCATAGGCCACACACACACACACAAACACACACACAGAGGGCCAATTAGTAATTGTTAATTAACCTATAAATCAACTGGAGTGGTTTCACTCAAAATCAGCAGGTTCCATGCATTTTACAGTGCTACCGACTGTGCTCAATCTTGATCAATTAAGTCATTTTTTAATCTGCTGTGTCCAGAGTATCACATTCTAGCACACAGGCATCCACAGAAAAGAACATAACTTTGAAATTGGTGAAATTATGTTCAAGGATGCTTAAAGTATGTAAAATCCTTGAACACATGAAATCAGAATTTTGACTCCATCATAGTGTCTTGATAAGGCATTCAGCCCCAAACTCCTTTTCCAAATAAATAATTGTCACAACCTGTGATTTTGATCAATTTGACCTGTAATTTTTATTTGTAACTCAAAAGCTTTTTTTCACAGTGCGGCCATAAAAAAGAAAGCCATTAAAAACTGAATTCCTAAAACTGAAATGTCAGCAATTTTTAAGAAATTATTAACCCTGTTCATCACTTGGTTGAACCACCTCCCGCTGCAATTACAGCAAGTAGCAATTTTGGAGAAGACTCTATTAATTTTTCACACAATGATAGAAATAAATTTACCCATTCCTCCTTCCAAAACAATGGAGCTGTGCCAAGCTAGTTGGGAATGGTGGTGGATAATTTTTTTAGGTCTTGGCACAGATGTTCAATGTGGTTACCTGGCTGATTGCTGCTCTGACAGTGTGCTTTGTGTCATTGTCTTGTTGAAAGACTAACTTCTTAACCACATTACCAGTCCATATTGCTGAAAGTCATCCACATAACATTATGCTGCTGCCACCACAGTTTACAGTGGAGATGGTGCTACCTGGATGATGTGCAGTGTTAGAATTAGACTACACTTACTGATTAGTCTCCAAGCCAAAAAGCTCTTCTTTAGTCACATCAAACCACACAATTTTCTGCCACATCTCTGCATGACCTTTTAAGTGACAATGTACAGTATTTTGAAAATTCTTTGCAGGTGAGCACATTGTTTCAGACAGGGTTTTTTTCCTTTCTGTTCTTTTATAAGGGCCCCTTTCTGCACAATGCCTTGGAGACTGTTAAGCAGGGAACATCCTCTCCAATCACAAATACTCTGCACATCAGTTGGAATAACAACTGGCATCACATTGGCCTCTCTGACAAGTGCTGCTCCTGTTAGGCGACTTAATTTAGAGTGATGGCCTGAACTAGGCAGTGTGGCTATAGTTTTACATTTTTTCTACTTGCATTTGATGGAATGTACTGAGCTTTAAGCTATGTTAAGTGTCTTTGATATGGTTTTGTACCTTTCCCAAATCTATACTTCTATATTATTATGTCCCTGCCAAGTTTTGAATTATCTTTTGTCTTTATTTTGGTTTGCTTTGTGGAAAATCTCTGCCATACTGCGGGAGCTCAGCAAGCTAGGAAGTATTTATAGCCTTATAATTACAAATACTTTCTAAATTTATCAATTTTGATTTTTTTTCTTTTTGTTTCTTTTGCTTTGGCATAATACAAACAATTCTGTAGATCATCTAGAAAAATTCCTCATTGAATATGTTTTAAGTTTTAAATCTGAGGCAATAACATAAAAATAGTTTTGGAGCTGAATTACTGTTCAAGGCACTGTTTATACTTTGACTAATATATGTGTACAGCAGCACACTTCATTGGCTCTTTTAATATATTTTGGGATTTTAAAATAAATATCGACTGAAAGATTGACTAATAAAGAACAAACTTGATTCTTACAATGGCATAACTGATCATGAGAGGTTACATATACTTTTGTGCTTCAGGTTTGGTTGTACAGTTTGCTTTGGACACGCATTAACTAGATAAATGACATTTTAACGTGAGATAAATTAGTAACTGACTATTGTAATTTCAACATTGTTTAGTTACGAAAGCATATTCTTTTGCTAGGTCTCCTTAAGTGGGCAGCAGTAGCATGTTGAAGTGATTTGTTTTTTTTTTTTTACAGTCAGGGTGACACAACAAAAAACCCTCATTGATCTGTTCAAAAGGAGTGAGTCACACACTCGTGGTATTTTACGTGAAAAAGATTTGACACTAAAGAATGTAAGCCTTTCAGCCGTATTCGTCACGAACACGTCTGCTCATTTACCTTCTCTTGCAATGAAGGCAAGCTAGGGATTTTCCGGAGGTTCGACTGCGCAAGTGTCGGTTTATCTGGAAGTGGCAACACGTCAACAACAGAGTCTGCTTGAGAAAAAGTCGGTCGAAAGAACTGCCTGGGTATTGTTTTGCGTCAGGAGTAACGTGACCATTTATTTTTTTCCTCAAAACGGGACATCTACTAATTTTTAGGTAATAGTATGTGTATTCAAGAAAACACATATTTCTTCATAGTTTTTATTTATTAATGAAAAGAACAGGAATGAACACGTGAAAATAAATAATTTATGTGGTCTTATTTTTCTGAAGAACAAATTTGCTTAAGTATATTTGGTGTTGATTTCAAATAAGAATGAAATTATTGGCAGGATTTCTTAAAATTTACTTTGGTAATTAACATTGTTTTAAGAACTGAGACTTGCAACTGTGTTTTTTCGATCATCCACAACTTATTCATAAGAGAAAAGACCCTTTCTACGGGTGCATTAGTGCTGGGCAGACATAAAATATATTCAATAATTATACGAAAGTTGGTATGATTCAAATAATTGGTGTGAAAGTGTTTGAACAATTCCACCCAACGACTTTCGGTTGAAACATTCCTAGTGTTCCATTCTGTCACTTTTTGCGGTGTAATGTAGTTAGAAATAAGTGAATACGCATCAAATACTTCTGTAGCTTGGTTACAATTAATAAATCCCTTTTCAATCAATACATCCATTACACTTTGAATTTCTTCCCATGTAGGTATTTTGGTTAAATCCATCCATTAAAATATTTCTAATTCTTCACAGAACAAAGTCCACTGCTCCAAATATTCTTTGCTTATTTTATAGAACTCAACAGCTGTAGTTTTCATATATTCTTCGTCAACACCAATGCAGCCATTTTCTTGCAATTTTGCCATTAAATTACGAATGGAGTGGGGAAGAAACAGAGTACTTTGTTTCAAGGCCAAATTGTCTTTGTTGATTTATTTCCTTCATGGCTTCAATTGCAGAAATACTCTGACCCTTTATCTTTAACACAGCTTGATGGAACGTTGCTGACATTAATCAATCGTCAAGAAAGATGCGCAAGCTGTCTATGCGTAATAGCAACTGAGGAGCGAGCTAGCAGTGTTGTGACCGACTTGCATGTGAGATGTATTGCGCGTGCGCCGTCATCACCACGCTACTAGACGCTACCGTCAGATTTTTTGATTTTTCACGCCATTTTTTGAAATTGTTACAGTGGGTTGCTCTCACTCTGAAAACGGGACGCCCTGTGCTTAGATAGGCTACCTAAAAACGGAATGTTGCCGTTCAAAACGGGACGTATAGTCAGGAGCAACTTAGCTGGAAGTATCTTCGAGGCCTTGTATGGAAAATGTGTAAGTATATTTTATGTGTATAACATGACATTCTTTGTGTTAAACTTTAATTTTAAGTTTATGAGGGTTATCGTTACTGCATCTACTACGGAGTGTGGTTGCTCGTATCGGTCCAAGCTTGGTGATTGGGTTTCTGGAGAAGGACATTGAAGGTAGCAGGAATGCCGCCTTCTTTGCAAGGTTATTATAGTTAACGAAAACTAAAATCAAAACTGAAACTATTATTAAAAAAACATTTTCGTAAACTGAAATAAAATAATTAACAATGTTTTTCTGTCTCAAAATAGATAGTTGAAATATCATATTCTTTTTGTTCTTAACATCAGCCTTATCATACATATTGCATACCAGGGATTTTTCCTGCCTTCGATCCAAACCTGCTGCGGTAGGCTCCAGATTTCCTGCAATCCTACTCTGGATAAACTGGTTTAGATAATGTATATGTTGTTCTTAATCTCAGACGGTGCCTCTGTTGTTTTATGCCTGTCCGTACTCCTATTACCTGCTCTTGCTCTGCTCATTATGGGTTTACTGTCCTTTATGGTGGTCTATTCAAGACTCACTGCCCCTAACCTTGACACTACATGCTTGTTGTTCTTTGTTTCCCTCAATACAGCTAGGTGGGGTCTGCACACTCATTCAAGTCTAAGAGCCTTGTTCTTCCTAAGCCCCTGTGATTTTCATGAGAAAATATTTTAAAAATTTTAATATTGTGTAAAATTGTTCATATTCAGTGTCTAGTTTTGATTATGCTTGCTTCTATCAGACAAAAACAAAATCAGATAGTAAACCAGGCAGTGTAGTAAGCTTCCACTAGCATTAAACTCATATCCAAATCTGTTAAGTGTACAGTTCTGTCTGATTGTGACACAAAACTAACTCCATAGGTGCTCCATGCCATAATTACTAAAACTAAAACAAAGCTAATATATATAAAAATAAAATAGAAATGTCTTTGTGAAATAAAAACTACACTAAAACTAAAAATACACGACGAAGGAAAACTAAAACTAAACTGAATTTCCAACTAAGGTCAGAAAAAATATAGAAATAAAAACTAATATAAAAAGGCAAAACTATAATAACCTTGGTGCCAACCAAATATTTCTTGAATTTTGCACCAAACTTTGAAGGCCCTTACAACATGTGAGGTAGTAGGTAGATTTATACATTTCCCCACCATTCTGTGAGAGGTAATATTAAATCAAGATGAATTTATTCAAATTGCTGATTTTGATGGAGTTGTTGGTGTGATTGATGGCATAGAGGTCATTGCCCCAAGTATGCATGAGCATACATATGTGAATCACAAATCATGTCGCAGCATCAGCAAACAGGTGGAAATGGATGAAAACTGCATTGCAGTAACGTATTATGCTGAAGATGGGTAGGGCTTGATTGACAGTGAAATGTCACATAGTTACACTGAGATCTGCATTCCATATACCCCAGGAATATTTGTGTTACATTTTGCAAGTCTGTCAAAGTTCAAGAAGGTCCTGTTTAGAAGAAGGTGAATGACATTGCCCATCACAGTGTGTGGGCGATAGGCAAAGTGCATTTTTCACCTGGTCTCTGACATGGTGAGTACCATAAAAGGCTCCAAGTTGTTTTGTTTTGGTGCATACGTCCTTAATAATAATTAGTTGTAGTACACAATGCAAAAATGTGAAGGGTTTTCTTTTTCAGCTTCATACGTTGAGTTAATTAAAATTGGACGGTTTGAATATTTATAAGGACACCGAACTCTGCATGTCCTTCGGGCTGTCTGGAGGGTTCCATTTGTATAATATGAAGGTGCTTTTTGAATCAGTTATTACTGTGAATGTGATCAGATTTTTGAATTAGGATATTAGACGAATCTGAAATCCATCGGCAAGTCATTTTGTGAAGCGCACTGGAAGAGATGATTGAGATGAACAGAAAGGCAGATGTCAGTCACTTATAGGCTTCCTCCACTCACATCAGCTTTTGTGACTTATTGCTAATTAATCTCTATTTCATTCTAGTGTTCATTCAGATGTTGGACTGTCTAATGTCAGATGGGTGTTACAGTCTTGTGCTTATTTTAAATATTTTAATAAGCAAGTGTACCACTGTGATTTTGTAAATATAATTTGTGCTCTATAAAAACTGAATTTAGTATAGTTGCACGGTTAACTAATGGTTTACCTTTGTGTTAAACTTTAAAAAAAACTAGCAAGAATTAATGAAAAAATACAGGAAAATGTGAGCAAAATTGAGAATAAAGTAAGAGTACTTGATGCTCATCTGGAATCAGTTAAGCAAATGTTTACAACTCATATTGAAGAAGCTGAACAATTGACATCTGCCGCTGACAAAAAGTAACAGCTTTACAACAACAACAACATTTATTTATATAGCACATTTTCATACAAAAAGTAGCTCAAAGTGCTTTACATAATGAAGAAAAGAAGAATAAAAGACAAATAAGAAATTAAAATAAGACAACCTTAGTTAACATAAAAAGGAGTAAGGTCCGATGGCCAGGGTGGACAGAAAAAACAAAAAAAAACTCCAGAAGGCTGGAGAAAAAAATAAAATCTGTAGGGGTTCCAGGCCACGAGACCGCCCAGTCCCCTTTGGGCATTCTACCTAACATAAATGAAATAGTCCTCTTTGTAGTTAGGGTTCTCACGGAGTCACTTGATGCTGATGGTTATACAGACTTCTGGCTTTTAATCCATCCATCATTGTTGGAACATCATGGTGCTTTGGGTAGATGGTGGTGGCACAAGCCACCACCAATAGGACACCGGAAAAGGAAACAGAAGAGAGAGTAGGGGTTAGTACAAATTTTGAATGAATAGTTATTATAATGAATTGGATATACAGAGTGTCAGGATTAAATTACAGTGAAGTTATGAGAAGGCCATGTTAAAGTAATGTGTTTTCAGTAGTTTTTTAAAGTGCTCCACTGTATTAGCCTGGCGAATTCCTACTGGCAGGCTATTCCAGATTTTAGGTGCATAACAGCAGAAAGCCGCCTCACCACTTCTTTTAAGTTTTGCTCTTGGAATTCTAAGGAGACACTCAGTTGAGGATCTGAGGTTGCGATTTGGAATATAAGGTGTCAGACATTCCGATATATAAGACGGGGCGAGATTATTTAAAGCTTTATAAACCATAAGCAGAATTTTAAAGTCAATTCTGAATGACACAGGTAACCAGTGTAGTGACATCAAAACTGGAGAAATGTGTTCGGATTTTCTTTTCCTGGTAAGGATTCTAGCAGCTGCATTCTGCACTAACTGCAAACGATTGATGTCTTTTTTGGGTAGTCCTGAGAGGAGTGCATTACAGTAATCTAGCCGACTAAAGACAAACGCATGAACTAATTTCTCTGCATCTTTCGATGATATAAGAGGTCTAACTTTTGCTATGTTCCTTAGGTGAAAAAATGCTGTCCTAGTGATTTTATTAATATGCGATTTAAAATTCAGATTACAATCAACGGTTACCCCTAAGCTTTTTACCTCCGATTTGACTTTTAATCCTAATGCATCCAGTTTATTTCTAATAGCCTCATTGTATCCATTATTGCCAATCACTAAGATTTCGGTTTTTTCTTTATTTAATTTGAGAAAGTTACTATTCATCCATTCTGAGATACAGGTTAGACATTGTGTTAGCGAATCAAGAGATTTGGGGTCATCAGGTGCTATTGATAAATACAGCTGTGTGTCATCAGCATAGCTGTGGTAGCTCACGTTATGTCCCGAGATAATCTGACCTAATGGAAGCATGTAGATTGAGAAGAGCAGCGGACCCAGGATAGAGCCTTGTGGAACACCATATAGAATATCATGTGTCTTTGAGTTATAATTACCACAACTAACAAACAATTTTCTCCCTGCCAGGTAGGATTCAAACCAGTTTAAGACACTGCCAGAGAGGCCCACCCATTGACTAAGGCGATTCTTAAGAATATTATGATCAATAGTGTCAAATGCGGCACTCAAATCTAAGAGGATGAGAACAGATAAATGGCCTCTGTCTGCATTTACCCGCAAGTCATTTACTACTTTAACGAGTGCAGTTTCTGTGCTGTGATTTGTTCTAAAACCTGACTGAAATTTATCAAGAATAGCATGTTTATTGAGGTGCTCATTTAACTGCATAATGACTGCCTTCTCTAGAATTTTACTTAAGAAAGGCAGGTTAGAGATGGGTCTATAATTTTCAAGAGCAGAGGGGTCGAGATTATTTTTCTTAAGTAGGGGTTTAACTACCGCAGTCTTAAGACAGTCTGGGAAGACCCCCGTATCTAATGACAAATTTACTATGTCAAGAACATTATCAATAAGCACACCCGATACTTCTTTGAAAAAATTTGTTGGTATTGGGTCAAGGGCACAGGTGGATGGTTTCATTTGAGAAATTATTTTATGTAAATCAGGTAAATCTATCCTAGTGAAAGACTCTAATTTATTTATTATGGAGTACTGGGGTTTCGGGGGATCCTTAGTGTTGGGGAGATATACTATGTTTTTTCTAATATCATTAATTTTTTGATTGAAAAATACAGCGATAGCCTCACAGGTTTTACTGGAAGTACTTAGGAGGCATTCCTTTGAGTTACCTGGGTTTAACAGATGATCAATTGTCGAAAATAAGACTCTGGGATTACTAGCATTGTTATTTATAATCTTAGAGAAATAGCAGCGCCTCTCAAGACGGACTGTGTTATTGTATTCTGTTATTTTAACTTTTAATATCTCATAGTCAATAGTTAGTTTAGTCTTCCTCCATTTACACTCAGCTCTACGGCATGTTCTCTTTAAATCAGACACTCTTTGGGTCTTCCAAGGTATAACAATGCTAGAAGATTTTTTAACTGTCTTTTCAGGTGCAACTATGTCAACAGCAGCCCTCACTTTAGTATTAAATCTTTCCACCTTACTATTTACATTCTCCTCGCTATTATAGTTGGCACTATAAACGGACTGATTGGTTAGAATGTTTGTAAGTTTTAAAGTTGCTGATGAGTCAAAGAAGCGTTTTTTAACAATATGCTTCTCATGAGTGTTTTCTATCATTATTTCTATATTAAAAAGTAGAAGAAAATGGTCTGAAAGACCCGTATCAATGACCTGCTTTATATCAACTTTTAGTCCTTTAGTAATTACTAAGTCTAACGTATGACCTGCTTTATGTGTAGGCTGATTAACGAGCTGTCTCAAATCAAAAGAGTCCAGGAGGTTCATAAATTCTTTTACTTTTTGGTCACATTGATTATCTACATGAAAATTAAAGTCGCCGACTATTAAGGGTGCGTCATAGTTCGTAATTAAGTTTGACATCAAGTCAGAGAATTCCTCAAAGAAAGACGCGTTGAATTTAGGAGGTCTATACACGGATAATACTAGAACGTGAGAATCTCCCTGAATAACAATGGCGAGATACTCAAAAGACTTGAACTTACCAAAACTGATATTTTTACATTTTAACCTGCTAGAGTAAATGTTTGCTAGCCCTCCACCTCTCTTTCCTTGGCGATCAGCACGAGTAAAACTGTAATCCGGAGGCGCAGATTCGATTAAAACAGCTGCGCCATCTGAGCTAAGCCACGTTTCACTTAGTGCAATAAAATCTATTTTTTTTTCACTAATAATGTCGTTGATAAAAAATGTCTTGTTAGTTAAAGCTCTAATATTTAATAGTGCCATATTAAATGTTTCGGAGGAGCAGAGATGAATACTATGTGCGTTATTGATATAGGGAACAGGAATTAAGTTATTTTTATTAGCGCCGCTCTGTGTGTATTTTTTGTTTAATCTATGATCTGTTTTTACAGTTTTAATACATTGTTCATCTAAAGTAGTAACTTTAATTAAATTATTGGCGTTTATGCCGTATTGCCTAGATTTTCTATGTGCATTAAGATTGGTTATTACAGTATTTATGTTGCGCACTTTTATGGAAGATTTTTTTAAACAATTATCATGACCAAACACAGGAGTGGCATTTCGGAAGGGGTTAAAAGCAGAGATAGATAGTCAAGATAAACGAATTACCTTGGATATGTTTTCGGAGAGGACCCGGGCGCCGAAGCTGTTCGGATGCAGGCCATCTCGCTTGAAGAAACGCGGTCTTTCCCAAAAGAGGTCCCAGTTGTTAATGAACCCGATGTCTTGATTCTTGCAGAAGCCCTGCAGCCAGTTGTTTAAACCAAGCAGACAACTGTAATACTCGTTTGATCGTCTGACGAGAGGGAGTGGACCCGAGATGAATATCTTTGCCGATGGGGTCCTCTCCTTTGTGTCTTTAATTAATGCAGTGAAGTCTGCCTTGAGGATCTCCGACTGTCGGTGCCTTATGTCGTTTACGCCAGCATGTATAACAATGGCTCCAACTGCCCTGTTCTTGTAGATCGCCGGTGCACGTCTCGTCACATCTCGGACACGAGCACCGGGAAAACAAGAAACAAAAGATTTTCTATTAGGGCAAGTGATATTGAGGTTCCTAACAATAGAATCACCTACCACAATTACATCACCAGGAGCTGAAGGCGAACTGGGGACGCTTAGAGGGTCAAACCGGTTCTGGGTTACGATGCTTGCCTGTGCCGATGGAGGTGTTCTGGCCTTGAACCCCCGCCTGCATAGCTGAAATACACCGAGGTCATCATCGGTGTCGCTCCTACGAGGCGCGGGGGTGAAGGTGACTTGCGCGGCACAACGCGGGGTTGCTGTTACGCCGATAACAGATGGCGAGGACGGTTTATCCAACAGCCGAGCCTTCAGATCTCTGAGGTATCTTCGTCTGGACAGAAGATTCTGAATCTGTTCATCGAGTGCCTGGAGTTCCTCGACTACAGTTGCAATGCGATTCACCTCACTGTCGGCCATTGTCCGCTTCTGCTTTGCTTCCGCTTCGTGCCCTAGGAAAAATGAGAGAGAGAGAGAAGTAAGTGGAATCCAATCGCAAAGTGCTCGGTGACAAACTGGCTGTGTTGGAAGATAGATATAGGAGCAACATCAGAACTAAAAACTGTGAATCCAGAGAAATTCATAGCTGACCTATTTTCTAAAATAATTGGAGAGGACTTTTAAGTTGGATATTAAGATCTCTGCAGCTTGTCGTATATGTGGATCGAATGCCTCAGAACTGAGAAGCCTGGTTGTCTAATTCCACAAACAATGGGATAAAGAAAATCTGATGTTGATGCTTACACAGAAAGGGGAGATCATATTTAAAAATAACTGCATTCATGCTTTCCAAGATTTCTCTCCTTCAACAACTGCCAAACAAGCTGCATTCTGCAGCATTAAACAGCACTTATGCAAAGCTGAATTCAGATACAGCTTTCTTGTTTAAATTGAAAGTTATTGTTGATGGCCAATTCTACATCTTTAGTTCTCCTGAAGTAGCAGAAAAAGAGCTAAAAAGTCTGAACTTGACATTATCTAAAATATGAGAATTACTCATATTGTGTCCTGGTAATGCAGAAAAGATTCTGCTTGCAACTTCATCTATTTGTAAAGTAACATTTTTGTTAACTATACATTGTATTTCCTTTTGGCCACTTTTTTCCTAATTACTATATTAAAATTTTTTCTATTAAATATGTATATTTTGGTAACCATTAAGTAACTAGAAAATTAAAGTGACATTAGACTTAAAAAAAATTCTTCCTTTTTTTTTTGTTTAATGTCATACCCTATGTTTATTATATCTGGACTGTACTATCGTAAGATATCTCAATTTTAATCCTTACTACTCCGCTGCTGGGGGTTGATTTGTTTTGGGGGTGTTCTGTTTCTTGGCATGTTAGAGGACTGGGACTTTGTGAAGTTATTAAATAGTTTGTGTTTCAGCCTTAATGTGTGTTTTGCACATTCTTCCTGCGTCTATGATTGTTGTTCTACCAAATGACAAAGACTTTGCCGACTGGTTTGACTGATTACTGTAAACTGGCCCTGTGAAAATGATAGCCACCCCCACAAGGACCTGGCGTCCCATCTAGCATTATCCTCACCACTCTTTAATGAAAATTTCAAGTTCAGAAAATGTATTGAAGAATTCAGCACCTGCAGAATATAAAATGAATACTGAATCAATAGAGATGTACTTTAAAAAGCTCTAAATAGAAATGCTGATTAAGCTTATGGTTTTATAAAGATCCTTGCACTGTGAGCATGTTAACTTTGTAATGTCAGCCTTCAGTGTTGACTTTCATATTGAGCGTGGCACTGTGATTCCAGGCTTACCACTGTTCATTTGTAGCTTCTGAGACTGTAGTGTGATACAAATCAAGTGTTGCAACCACTGTCTGTGTGATGCCTGTGTATTTGTTAGCATCAGTGTAGGTTATTGCCTAGCATCTTGAATTCTTCCCACATTTTAAAGATGTGTTTGTTGGCAACTCTAAATTTCTCCTGGTTTGAGTGATTAGGTATACATGAATGTGAACTGTGGTGTCCCATTTGGCATTGCTACCTGCCTTGATTCCAATTGGGGTTGTCTGGTTTATACTTACGTCATGAAGTTGGCAGACAGACCACACCACAAAGTGCACACGCAGTGAGTGACCAAAACACATTTATACTTGTGGCCCATTTGATCAGTGCTTTTCTGCCTCACTCCGCGCTGTCCATGCAACGCGGCCGCAGAGAGCTTAAACAGCTCGGCACATCCACATAAAAAACGACAAGGAGTGAGCGAGCTTTCTTGAAGGCTTTTACTGGACGTACCTCGTTGTAAACTGAAGTATATACAAAAGAAACATACAGGCATTTACAGGTGTACAATCAAAGACAATAAAGAATGATTTACAAAGCAATGCACTACACAGCAGACAGTGTACATTAAACAATAAAGCTTTAAAAGACACTTACGAGGCGAGTGATTTCCATGGTTGGATCAAGACAAAGAGAAGCGCGTAGACAGAGGTTCAAATTGTTGCGTACCACAACTAACCAGACACAGTGGTTTATATACCCAAAAGATACGCTTCGGATGTGACCGAAACAAGAGATAAAGGGGTGCCTACGTGAGACATGTGGGGTGTATTGTATTTGAATGATTATTATAGGACCTACGTGCTTTACGTGAATTTCATAGACTTTTATAGCACCACTGTGTGTATGGGATGTGACTTACTGGTGTGTTAATAAATGACAAGATGAAGGGGGGAGCATAGCTCAACAAATAACAGTCTCAACTAACAAGATGTGGGGCAGAACAAGTGCGCTAACATCCTCCTAGTCATTAAGTGACAGAGTTGCATTGCTAATAATGTCATAGCTGAGGATGGGAGACTGATGATGGAAGAAGAGTTGTGCCTGCTATTACTGGTGTTTAAGAGAATGAAAAGGAGAAGGTGAAGTGTTAGACCTATTGACCAAAAGCAGCAAAGGAAGGATGAATGTAATATTTTCATGAGTTAGGACTTGCATGATGACCAGATGCATTTCAAATGTTTTTGCTTGTCTCCTTTTCGTTTTGATGACCTGTTGCATTATATTTGACCCTTCATTCATCACTCTGGCAGCCACATAACTAGCCTGTTGTTAAAATTCACCTTTTTGGATACACAGATGACATATCCACCCCACTGTGTAGTTAGAAAAATTTCTGTGCACACTAAGAAACACCATGTGGGGGCATATCTCGAAATCTGACGTCATCGCCCAGCACAGACGTGTCAAGTATAAACTGAACTTTAGGCTCCAGCTCTCTGTGATGCTGCATTGAATGGTTTAAGAAACGGAAAGAAAGGACAGGCCACACATTGTTTAGACTTTGCTCTCATTAGTCTGCAGTGTTCCACTAAATATAACCACTGATGGAGAGCTCCCTGTCCAGGATGACGCCGTCTGGTATTGGTTTTGATTCAATTCTGTATGATTTAAGATTGTATTTAACCTGTATGGATAAGCCCCCCATTAGCCATGGAGGTAAAATTAATTGAACAATTGTTTTTTTATTTGTTTTTTTAATTTAAGACTTTCAGTTTGTCTTTATTCTTTGGCAAGACACACTCTGCAAGGAATTCTTGGCAATTGCTCTCTTCTGCATGTTATACATTCTTCCCGAGAGCCAAGATTATGATATCACCTCCACTGATGTGTGGTTCTCTCCTCCTCCAGATGCACAGTTCATTACATATTTGCAAACACTTCATTATTCTGCTGTCTAAGAGGTCAGTAACAGAATCCATTACTTTAAGATAGAATCTAATTATTACATAATGACAAGGTGGTATCTTATCAGATTAATCAACAGAGCAATCAAAATGTTTTTAGGCAGGACTTATCACATGGCTGATTGTATCATCTAGATAAGCAAATAGAAAGATTTTGTGACGTAATGTTGACTTGGCCTGAGGGCTAGCCATCAAGATAATAAATCAGCTAAACATCATGCAATCCAAAGTGCACACGCAAATGCCCTTTAAGAATTGCAAGAACGGAGAACTTTCTGAGAGTGTGTACACATTTGTCCTGATCCATTAGTTTAGAGGAAAATTAAAGTACAGGAGAGAGCACATATGAGGTCAGAGTGAACGCACTGACTGAGAAATGAAACAGTATGAATGTTAACCCCTCTGGTACGTTATGGATTCTTCTAAATCATTCACTGATAATCAAAATAGAAAAGTAGAAATAGTGACTGAATATAAATACTCATCTAGATAGTACTAGACATATAGATAAAATGATTGGAGTTGACGTAGATGATTTGGTAAATGTGTGTCAGAGGGGCAATGTTAAAAAAAAAAAAAAAAAAAACAATAACTGAAAATCGTCTCAACTGATATCAGACTCCCAAAACGTGCTTTCAGTAAAATCAGAAATGTTCTCTATGAAAAATTCTCGGCTATCACCACAAACTGCACAAATATATTCGTATTTTAAGCTTCTTTTTGATGTTTCTCGATGCTGACTACTGTATATGCCATCTATCCATTGTGAAGTGAATTCCTAATTTGGTTATTTTTTGAAATACTTTTGAAGTCCTTACTTAAACTGAACTGTGTTAATGGCAGTAATAGCAAAACTAAATCTAAACATTTTTCCATGTACATGATGTATTAATAATAATAATAATAATAATTTTTTGCATTTATATAGCGCTTTTCTCACTACTCAAAGCGCTCAGCAATTGCAGGTGAAGGGCCTTGCTTAAGGGCCCAACAGAGCAGAGTCCCTATTGGCATTGACGGGATTCGAACCGGCAACCTTCCGATTGCCAGTGCAGATCTCTAGCCTCAGAGCCACCACTCTGCCCTAACAACAAACATATTACTTATGTTAAATACTAAACTTCTGTTACAGCAACATCTCCAATCATTCACTTAATAAGCAACATACAAAACCAGGGGAGCTCCCTGTGGGCTTAAACTGGGAGTATGTCACGTAACAACACATGTGGGAACAAACCGATTTTGTCAATTGAGAGTGCCTAATGACACACTTCGAATACCCATTTAAAACAAGCAATATCTGTATGAAATAAGGCTGAAATTCTGTCTTTCTTTGGCGTATAAAATTAACTTTTTTTTCCAGTTTAAACACTTAATGAATGTAAAGTGAGGGTGGCACAGTGGTAGCGCTGCTGCCTCGCAGTTAGGAGACCCAGGTTTGCTTCCCGGGTCCTCCCTGCGTGGAGTTTGCATGGTGTCCCCGTGTCTACGTGGGTTTCCTCCGGGCACTCCGGTTTCCTCCCACAGTCCAAAGACATGCAGGTTAGGTGGATTGGTGATTCTAAATTGGCCCTAGTGTGTGCTTGGTGTGTGGGTGTGTTTGTGTGTGTTCTGCGGTGGGTTGGCACCCTGCCCGGGATTGGTTCCTGCCTTGTGCCCTGTGTTGGCTGGGATTGGCTCCAGCAGACCCCCTTGACCCTGTGTTCGGATTCAGCGGGTTGGAAAATGGATGGATGAATGTGAAGTGTGAGGGTGGCAATTTGAGAGTAAGAAATCCCCTATGGCTCTAATTTTCAAACTATTTACCCCTATATTCCAAAGTAATATGTGGCTTATTTTAATTTACGAACCCTTTCATTGGAATTTTGATGCAAGCTGCCAGTTGCGGAGAACTAGTCAGGCATCCATGACTGATGGTCACTGCTGGCGTAATTAATCCAAAGCATAAGTCAGTGGCGAAAGATGAGGCTTTGGGTTTCGCTTTCAGGCCTGACTGATGGCTGAAATGACCAATGAAATGCACAGATTCCTATACCAGGAGTGAGGAGTACTTGAACATGCACACAAATCAATGCTCTTCTCAAAGTAATAATACAACTGTGCACATTTAAATAATATGCAATAAATATACCAGTAACATAATGCTTGTGTATTATGCAAAAAGGCTAAAATCACCATTACTAGTTTAATTTTTTTTCTTGCTTTTTCAGCTCTAGTTTTCAGACAGTTTATAATTTTAATTTTAGCTAATGAAATGATTTTTTTTCATTAATAAAATGTTTCATTGTAGTTTTTATTAATGAAAATAGCACAGCTTTAAAAATAATGCTGATTATCTGCCGGGCAGACCGCAGTTTATGAGACTCAAGGACTGTGTCTCTGATAAGAATATGAGCAACACTGGAGCGCCACAAGGATCAGACACACTGTGCACTTCTAACTATAAATGTAACGCCAGATATCATCACTAGCAGAAATACTTTTAATGTTTCTACACTTATCAGGTGTATTGATAAGGGGATAAGACAGAGCAGAGGAGTCAGCTGGAAAACTTTGTTTCTTGGTGCAAAGAGAATTGTGTTCAACTTAACTTCAGCAAAACTGGGGAATTGACTTTCAATGAACCAAAAGAACGTCTATGGTGGCTCACAAATACTTGGAGGTCAACATTAAAGTCAGGCTGTACTGGTCTTGTAACACAGAGGAACTATATAAGACAGGGCAGAGCAGGATCCTTTTTGTTAGGAGACGTAAGTTATTTTAATGTGGGAAGTGACAGCCTTGACATCTTCTACAACTATATGATGGTCAGTGTTGTTTTCTACTCTGTGGTGTGCTGGACTGGTAGCATCACTTCAGGAGAGACCCACCGAATCAACAGGCTAATTAAAAGGGCAACCTCAGTTATGGGACACACTGTTTACCCACTGGAGGTCTTAGCAAAGAACAGAATGACAAAACTTAGTGTCATTGTGAACAATGCATGACATCCTCACCATGAGGACTTTCAGACAATCAATTATTCAGCAGAAGTGTGTCAGGGCTTACTTAGGGGGCTCCTTTATACCAACAGCAATACATCTGCGTAACGCCTCACAAAAGCAAAGTTGAATAAATCAGACCATGCAGCTGCATGAATAAAAGTTGATAGAAATCTATGTTTTGTACCTAATACTTGTATGCAAAATTTGGTCAACCTACGTGAAAGTGTACTCAGAGAAATACAGACATAATCCCGGTTGGTCTAAAACATCGAGATTTGTCAAAATCTCGACATCAAATTTTTGGACAATTACAATACTTACGAGAAAGTAAAAAGTACTATATAAGTGTTACGGACAAGCTCCAGTTTGTGAGTGAACTGTACTCATTTTTTGTAGGTTTGACACAAACAACTTTGCCTCTGTATGTATTTATATAATCAGCAAACTGAAAGCTCATCCATCCTTAATGTGTACAGAAATCACTCTTGAGGATGTTATTTTCAATGTTACCCGTGTAAAGCAAAGCAAGACTCATGGGCCCAATAAAATCAGTTGTATAATACTACATCAGTGCTCCGCATCATGGGCTGTCGCCTGTGGGTTGTGTCACTTCTCCAATGATGCTCACACCACCCTGCACCCTCCACGCACCCCAACTGACACCCCAGAGCATTAACTTTTTCAAGAACCAGGCACCTTTTAGAAATTCGAGAATTTTTGTAGTATTCCCAGTGCAGGAACTCAGGCAATTTGTAGTCCATGGTACTTTTGTTTAGCTCCTAGATGGGGTGATGAATTGTGCTCATTGGTTGACCACAAGCACCACTGGTGCCACCTTAGAAATCAGTAAGTAGTTTGGAATTTGGAGAGTAATAAGTGAAGATGGAATTGAATACATTAAAATGAACGGAAAATGAGGTTTAGGCTTTATTAAATGTGTTTGGGGAGGATGATATTCAAAAGGAATTGGAACCCACTGTCCAGCATGATAAAATGTATTTAAAAAATTTGTTACATTTGACTGAACTAATAATTAGCCACAGCATAAAGCAGTGTCATTAGAAATTGAAACAACTAAACAAGACTTCAGAAAAATGAAAGACTTTAATAGTAGAAGTGGTTCTGACAGAAAAACCAACAGATAGTTTTGCATTCTGGACACAATTCTCGGTCAAAGACCAGCATCCTCTAGAAACGTCAGAACGAAAGATTCAACGACAGTGCTATCGGAGTTCACCATAAATAAATGACAGACGACAACCTCTGATGCATCATCTGCTGAATGTGTTGGTAAATTATCATCTTAACATCAATCTTTATCAATTTAGGAAATTATGTTTGCGATTCTGTAATGCATTGACAAAAGCTTAATATTTTTGTCTGTATCTTAATCCATGTGTTCAGACTTGCATTACAATATAAAATATATATAATATATATACAGTATATAATCTTGTATATGATTCATTATTAACTTTAGATGAGATTTTAGTGAGGGATGCTATTTCAAGTGAGTTTACAATCATTATTCACCTAACTGAAAAAACTGGAGTGCTGACAATTTTCAGGTTTATTAGTTTTTCTGGGCGGCATGGTGGCGCAGTGGTAGCGCTGCTGCCTCACAGTTAGGAGACCTGGGTTCGCTTCCCTGGTCCTCCCTGCGTGGAGTTTGCATGTTCTCCCCGTGTCTGCGTGGGTTTCCTCCCGGGCACTCTGGTTTCCTCCCACAGTCCAAAGACATGCAGGTTAGGTGGATTGGCGATTCTAAATTGGCCCTAGTGTGTGCTTGGTGTGTGTTTGTGTGTGTGTCCTGCGGTGGGTTGGCACCCTGCCCAGGATTGTTTCCTGCCTTGTGCCCTGTGTTGGCTGGGATTGGCTCCAGCAGACCCCCGTGACCCTGTGTTTGGATTCAGTGGGTTGGAAAATGGATGGATTAGTTTTTCTTTTCATCATGCACTGTGAAACAATGTGAGTGATTATAAATGTAACATGTTCTTATTGATTATTGTATAGCTCTCTGCTGAAGACACAAATCACATCTGGGAAACAACATTCAACGGCAGAAAGGGATTTGTCGAGGGGATACGCAAATGCATTCAAGTGCAGTTCCTGTTGTGCGGTAGGAATGCAACACGAAAGTGAGGAAGGACCACAAGTGACCCAGGGTCTACACTGTACAAGAACTCATTAGTTCCTGAGAACACAGCATGGGCCAACTTTCTGTCCAGTCAGGATTTTGACAAAGGTGTGGAAGACTTCTACCAAATGGTGCTCTATAAATATCCTTGTAATAAATGCAAAAAAAGCAAACAAGATGTTCATTGATTTTAGGAAAATAAGACCGAGGTCCCATGTACTGAAATAAATGGCAAACTAGCAGAACTAGGAGTTAACTCCTACAAATATTTACAGGTGGAGATTGATAACCAGTTAGGATTGAATGAAAGTGCTCTGGATACAGTTACAAATTGCAGAAAAGGCTGTTTAACTTACTGTATGTAATTTGAATGACCTAAGTGTGAACTGCCACATTTTCCAGATGTTATACTTATTTGTTCTGCAGTGGTTTTTTCTTTTGGCTTAATCTGCATTTTTGACAACATGAGCACCCAAGACAAAATCCAACTCCAGTGCCTCTTCAAAGCAGTGAGTAGGGTCATTGGGGTGGAACAAAACTCAAAATAACAACTACATGGGGACCTGGCTCTTTAAAAGCTCCATCAAGTCCTCAACAGTCCTACAGTCCTCTACATTGTGAATTTATTTTAGCTCTTTGGCAATAAACAGATTTTTACGATGTCAAATAAAATCTTCCGGATATACTGTAAGAGATCATTTATACCCTCAGCAATGAGAACACAACCATCACTGACACGGCAGATTCCTATAAATCACCATATAGAATAGATGGTTCTAAACTTTTTTTTTGTATTATTACATGCATGAAGCGGCATTCTGGGACTGACTCATTCTATTGTTTACTCTTAAGGTCTTTTTGTTTCCAATTTATCTGTGAAGATACTTTGCACTTTTTTGTTTTTTCAAGAAGCACTTTGTAAACAATAATAAATCTTTTGTTGTTTTTAATATTTCAAAGGGTCTCATACTGAGGCGGGGTGAGGGGGCTCCTTTTAGGCTTGTTTTGACTCCTAATGGCAACACATAGCTAATTATGCATGCACACTTGCTATTATCTATAAGGTGGCAGTACTCATGATATTCTCACTATGGTCTGATAATGTACCCCTCAAATAAAAGTACCGAAATCATTTTTTTTTAACACATCTGGATGTATAGGGTCATGATTGGGCAGTGATCTTACAGTAAAAGCATGTGTGAAAGTTCTGCGCATGACTGCTATAGTTCTGTGATGTCAGATTGGCCTTGCAATGCATCATGGGATGCTTGAAGAAAAATGATTATCTAAGCGGACCATGTGGCTGATAATATTTTTGATATTTGATTCTTTACCAGTGGTTCTAACACTTTCTTAAGAGCCACACCTAGAAGATTAAAAAGGACAAATTTCAAGCACGAGCATGTGCTGCATCATTTAATACTCTTTCAAGGTCAGTAGTTATGAATTTAATATTAGTTTTGGTTTGTGATCCATTACTAGCTATCTCACACCTCTATTGACCTCTTTCTCAGGGTGAAAAATTACACATTTCAATTGCAATCAAGAGTATTTAGACTTAAATATTAAATTGAAGCACATATTTTAATATTTCAAATATCTAATGCAGTGGTTCTTGTTTATCATTATAATAATAATTCATTTTATTTATAGGACACTTTACATTTGTAGTAAATCTCAAAGTGCTACATTAAAAAATATTGAACAAAGACTAAACAAGATAAAACCAGAGATAAAGCAACAATAATTAGTGGCATTCTTGTTAATTCTATTACTGTTAATACAAGGAGCATTCTGTACTTCTAGCCAGGGTCGTTTTAACGTATGGGCACAATGATGCTGGCAAAATGGGCCTGCATTCTAGGTCATGAAATAAATCCTTACGTTTCTTATGAACACCTCAAATTATAACAGCTTATGCTGATTCTGATGTTTTATATTGTCAATGGCACTAGATAACACACTCACTTGTGTTTTAATAGCATAATATATCTGTGCTTCTAAAACACTGCATTAACGTTTAATGTAGTGGAGCCAGTGCAGTACAAATCATGTAAAAACGGTTAAAGTCTGAAAAGGGCAACATCGCCATTGAGTGAAAATAATTATATTATCACAAAATGATAGCACTAAAACCTGATGTGCTTGCTGAGTGTTGAAAGAAGCCTATAATTAACCCTGGGGCTTTGTAACAAACGTTCCAACTGAACTTTCTCCCTTTTCTCATACATGCTCAGACAAAGTTAGAAATACATTGTGCTTCATGTGCGCTGCTTCATTTTCATTATGCTTGTTGATCAAATGAGGCTGTGGTGACCCCAAACTCCAGACCAACCCCATCCTCTGTGTGCCATTCTTCATAATCACTAAATAAATGAGTGCACACTCAAAGCATATCTTTATTTCCCAAAGGGGGCTGTCACTACAATGGTCAAACTACAACCTACAGAACAAACACATGGGGCCTTCGTTGTTCCTCCTGGATAGTCAGAGAGTCCTCGGTCCACTTCACAAGTCCACTCATAAGCTAATGATACTGTAAATAAAGCTAGCCAGAAAAATCGAATGCATGTACCGTTCCATTTAAAAGTGTGGACACCTTGGTGTGGTGAAGTGTGTCCTGGGTCTGTGGCAAATCAGAGTGGGTGCAGGATATTTTTTTAAAGATAACGAGGCTCAGATACCTTGAGCATCAGTGTGCTCAAGATGAGTGGCCATGGAGCTTAACGAGTGAGTGAACTGATTAGGTATTCACGTGCAGGAGGATAATCAACATCGATGAGGGACACTTTAGACTCTAAAGTTTAGAGTATTAAAAGGTCTGAGTATGTCAATGAGGAGGGTGCTAAATTGGGTTGGTGCCAGTAAAGGGTGAAGTAGTCAGTATACCCAAGGTGGGCATAGGAGCTGGAACAGCCAGAGTGCTCCAAGGGTTATCCTGTGGACACCAAGGGATGGTGGCAGGATGAAGAAGTAGGGCTCTGAGCATCCCAGTGGGTGCCAAGGTGGCTGGAACCGCAGATGATTAATATCCACATTTGCCAGTGCCTGACAAGTAAACAATGTTAGACAGGAGAGAGAAACACTGAGAGAACAAAATGGAAGGAAGCAGTTCTGACTTTGTTTTTGTTCCTGGTTTTATCTATCTTTTGAGGGATTTCTTTCTTTATTGGTTATTGTGATGCCTGGGTTGCCCCCAGCCGGCACTGCCTCCTGGAGCCTGGTGCATACATAGACATAAACCAAGGATGGACTTGGGGAAAATGAGGGCACAAAACAACAAGAGTAAGATACATGTCAGTGCATAGTGCTTTTATTTTACAATTCAAAAAGTGTCCAAAAACGAAGTGCAGTGTAAAGAGTTCTGTAGATAAATAAATATCCCTTAATAAAAAAACAGAGTCCAAGTGAAGCTTAAATTCTAAATAAAGAAATACTCCAAAAAAACTAAAGATTTAAAATACAGTTAGGATCCATTCATTAACACCACGAGCCCCTGCTCATCTTTTTTATATTTGCAACATACAATGACATTCTGCTCCATAGCCCCAGTCACCCTCCATCCCACCATGATCTTCACTTACCTCTTGAATTCACCTCCAAACTTTCTTTCAACCCCTGGCCAGCTTGCTTTCCTCCCCAGCTCACCCTTCTCTCAGGGCTGAGACACCAACAGCTGCAGTCACTCTCCACAGCTCTCATCACAGCCACCAAACTGGGGCACCTGGAGATGGACCTCCATCATCTTGACTCCTGACGTCATTCCAGCAAGACCCCTGAATCACTCGACCACATTCAATGGGAGAGACCCACCCCTGGAGTGCCGTTCCTCTTGCTCCCTTGTGTGGCCACTGACCACTCTGCCTTCCTTCCACTGCAA
The DNA here is from genome assembly GCF_900747795.2 of Erpetoichthys calabaricus. Taxonomy (NCBI): domain Eukaryota; kingdom Metazoa; phylum Chordata; class Cladistia; order Polypteriformes; family Polypteridae; genus Erpetoichthys; species Erpetoichthys calabaricus. The sequence goes on along the minus strand of NC_041406.2, from coordinate 58,200,892 downwards.
TGACTTGTACTCCCGAATCTTTTGTTCCTTCATCCTGATCTCTCCACCTCACGCTCCTTTTAACCTGTTGTGGGTGCAGGCGCCTTGTTTACGCTGCATGCAGTGTCGATGAGGAAACTGGCCAAACTGGTCACATCTGCACATGAATGTGAATTGGCCAGTTTCCCCAAAACAGCCCCCGGGGATGCATGGCTACTGCTACCACTTACTTCCCCTGACACTGAGTACTCTGTTTTCTTTATTTTAAAAACCCACCCTGCCATGGACCCCAATACACTTCATCAGAGTTTTAACCTTGTCATCGTGTCACTGTTTTTAAGGATTATTAAATGAAGAATTTCTTTTGGCATGGCACTTTGCTTTGGACACTATTGGGATTAATTTAATAAAAATCATTCATTCGCCCCTGTCCATCACAGTTATGACTATCAATGTCTTTGGAAAAGGAAGATGTCCATGGCTGCAGGCACCCAGGGTATCGCACCTGGCTAAATTGACATATTTTGTTGACATTTAAAGTGAAAGATTGTAAATAGATCTTTGAGATCAAACAATCTACAGCAATGGCATTTTTACAAAAACCTTAAATTACAGTTACAATTTATTGGATAAACTGAAGAAAATTAAAGAGGAGCTGTGGCATTGGCAAAGGTTTGGACTTCCTTTACGTCGTAAGGTACCAGAAAATTTACTTTTTCATTGTTTTACAGTTTTTCAGTTTATCAAATACATATTAACTGGACATTGAGATTTTCATGAAAATGCCATTTTTTAAATTTGTTTATTATCAAAGCTGTATTTACTAAATTTGACTTTCATTGTCAACAAAAAGTGTAATTTGCCCCAAAGTGTCCAAACTTTCAGATGCCAAGACTAACAAGATCTGCTCCACCCTGAAGAATGAAATCTTCACCCGCTGGGGGGTGCCGAAGAACATCGTCTCAGACCGGGGTCCGCAGTTCACGAGCTCTCTATTAGATGAACTTTATACAGCCTGGAGAGTGAAGAAAAACCTGACAACAGCTTACCATCCCCAGGCTAACATGACAGAGCGAGTGAACCGGACCCTGAAAAACATGATCGCCTCCTATGTGGGTGAACGCCATCAGGACTGGGATAAATGGCTCCCCGAGCTCCGGTTTGCCCTGAACACCGCTGTGCACGAAGCCACAGGTGAGACGCCTGCTTTGGTTGCGCTGGGCAGACAGCTAAAGGGCCCGCTTGACCGACTCCTTCCCAGAGCCCCTAATCCAGAAACCACCAGTTACAATAACCTATTTAAAAATTGAGGAATTACGGCGGAGAATCCAACAGAGGTTGGTGAGTTCGACATCCAGACATGCCAAGTTATATAATGCCCGGCGTAAGGAAGCACACTTTCAGCCGGGTGATTTGGTCTGGATTAGAGCTCACCATCTCTCGGATGCCAGCAAAAGGTTCTCCGCCAAGCTAGCGCCTAAATGGTTAGGTCCGGCCAAAATCATTTCTCAAACAGGTCCCGTTAATTTCCAGTTTCAAAGGGGTATCGGCACTGACTCCAAGATAGACACAATCCATGTGGCCAATCTCAAGCCGTACTTCGGCCCTCCCTTGTCCAAGGTTGGGGGGTGGGAATGTAGAGGGGCCACATAGTGTTTAAATGTCAGTTCTGAGTGCGTCTCGTTTCATTGTCCCGTTTACTGTTTATGTGCATCAGTTAATGCCGTCCCCGAAAAACGGGGACGGATGATGGAAGGAGACCACAACCGCCAACCTGGAAAACACCTGTTTACAATCATTTAATCCCAGCCGTCACAGGACTATATAAGCCAGCAGGAGGAGAAGGAAGAGGGAGGAGAGAAGGAGATTTTGTTTCAACATTACGACCACGAGCAACCTGTACCTGTTTTCCATATTGCGCTTATCCATCCAGTTTGTTTTCCATCTGCCGGATTTATTTCAAGGACCTCACCACAAGATACCCCGGGGTAGGACTTAATCATCCACCACATACACAAGGATTCACGGTGAGGCTGTTCCATTTTTTTCCGGGGAGAATCAAACAACTCAATATCACTAATTCAGTCATCCGCTTTCAGGACATTTTCTTTTTTACCGGACTCACGTACTCATTCATTTTCAGTTTGTCTTTCATTGTCATTATTCGTGTTGTGTGTTTATTTGTTACAGGGACAAGGGAGGGTTTTTGTTGTGTGTATATATATATATATATATATATTTGGTGGTGTCTTATTATTGCTGGGGTGGAGGGATATTTATATTTATGTTTCTATTTTTCTATGTCATTTTACTTAATACATATAACCCGTTTTACTTCCCGTTTTTGTGTGCTTATATTTTTCACCGTCGATTGTGGGGAAAAGTTCAAATGGTAAGAAGTACGGCTTGATAGTAGATTATTTCTCAGTAAATTATCCAGGCCACTGGTCTTGGAGGTGTAGCTGCCGGCTGGGTAAAAGGGGTCGGCCGTTACAACTGTAAATTTTGTGTCTCTGATACAGTCATAAAGGTTAGTATTTATGCCCCTTCCCATTATTTTAAATGTATTGCAACTGTCTCCTGCCTTAGGATTTAGCCCTCCATGACCCTGAATAGAGTAAGCAACTCTGAGAATGTTATGCTGTGCTATAACTGACATTCATTAAAATAATATTAATAATTCAGTTCAGCGCAGTTCATTTTGCGTGTTTACGATTCACAGATCCGCTTATTCGCGGGTTTATCATCAATAATTAATTGGAAATAACGTTGCAGATGACGCAGTAAAAAAATGCAGATGACGCAGTAGCCCCACTACTTAAATGGACTACAAATCCCATCAACCCCAGGAGTACTGCCTCATTGCGCAGCATCAGCGGTTACCGCGAGGTCTGCTGGGTGAAAGATGAAGGTGCTAGTTTTAAAAGTGAGCTGTAACAAGCCGGCAGGTTCTCAGTCAGTGGTGTCTGTTTGGTTTAATGCTTCACTGCATGATTGGGTTAAAATTATTCCCCTTGGATTACAGTTTTCTCTGTTTTTATGCTCTTGTACTGTGCTGGCTTCTTTGTGTTGGACAATGTCTTCATCTGGGAAACACTCCGAACTTCTTCAAATCTTCACATAAATTGGCATCACGGTAGGACAAAACCTTACGTAGCTTTCAGAAGGTTGTTCACGGGGGATTTCTTTTCATAACTACATCCTCATCTTCTGCAACTGCGAAACTGGACTGTGTTGTGAGTGTTTATCGTTTTGTTCTTAGTGTTTTGTTGGATTCCTTTTCTATCTGTAGTATTAATCATTTTTGTCATTTACTATCATAATTATACACACAAATTTATTAAAATAAGTTAAAGTTTGTAAAAAGTTACAGTTCATTAAAGAACTGCTGAACTGCACACTTTGTCAGGGGGACGCCATGCGTCTTTGTTTTCGCAGCCAGTCTTACACATGTGATTTGCTTGCGTAGTGATTGAACATTCCAGAGTTTGAATGCTAAATCTGGAGTTCAAGCGATGCTTCTGCGTTCAAACTGTGTGCACTTTGAGAAAATGCAGCGACAGATGGCGCTTATGCAGCGAGTTTAAATGCCATGCGTTGTGCGCCCAAGTTGTCTTTCGCTCTTGCTGTTAAAGCATCTCTTGCCATACGCTCGTGTGTTTTCAGTGCTTTTTTCACTTTAATTTTGGTGTGTTTGTTTATATTTATAACCCCTGCTTATTAACCATGGCAGCCAAAAGAGTGTGGAAGCAATGAAGTCTAAGAGGAAGGTTGTAGTATCGACAATTGAGGTGCAAAGCATGAAGGTACAGTAAATGCAATTTTTATTTTATTATACAGTCTGTACATATTTTATTTATTGTTTTCATATTTTAATTAACTATTTAGAGCATTTTAATTGTGTTATTTTACCTTACATTGGGGGTACTTGCTGTTTAAGTTGATTGAAGTGGGTATTGTTTAGAGTCTGGGAACAGATTAATTCATTTTCCATTATTTCTAATGGGGAAAATTGATTTGGAATTTAAATGGCCTCCTGAAATGAATTCAATTTGAAGTACAAGGCAGCACTGTGAAGCCTTCTTGCAGTGGTCTTTTGATGGCTTTTCTAGTCATCATTAGGTTGAAAGTTTCAAGTTCTTGAGGCTCAGATTGTAGAATTGTTTGTTGTTTTTACCACAAGAATGCACCTCTGGAGGTTTACTATCTGGGGGATAGTAAACATGATGGCAGAGGACCTTTATGTCAAAATCAAATCAAAATTTATTTATAAAGCACAATTTAAAAATACCATAAGTGTAAACCAATGCGCTGTACAATAAAATAAAAAAATATCAAAAGTAAATCAATAAACAAACAAAAAACAAAACAAATTACATAAATACTAAAACAAATAAGTTAAAGGAACCAATTAGCAGAAAATCAGTGTGAATATGAAAAATTAATAAATTAATACCAGAGTTACTCATATACAGTTAAAGGCAATCGAAAACAGGTGTGTTTTAAGTTTTGATTTAAACATTTGGGTTTCAATTGGCAGAGTATTCCATAACTGTGGTGCTAGAACTACAAAGATGAGGTCAAACGATCGCCCCATGTCTTCATCTCAGACTTTGGCATGACCAACAATTGCTGTTGAGAGGAACGTAGAGAGCGGACTGGTGTATACGGGACCAGCAACTTGGCCAGATAGGATGGGGCAGCACCATTCAGTGACTTAAAAACCAAAACTTTAAATTTTAAACTGAATCTTAAATTCAACTGGGAGCCAATGAAGCGAGGCCAGAATTGGGGTAATGGACACAACTTTCTGAGAACCAGTAAGAAAACGAGCAGCAGCATTCTGAACCATCTGCAGCCAAGAAAGATGAGATCTACTGATTCCAGAATAAAGTGAATTACAATAGTTGAGGCATGATATACAGTAATAAAAGCATGGCATACCTTCTTAACCCCTTAACCGCCCTCTGCCGCATATATCCGGCACCGTTGTTTTATTGCTAACGCCATACTGCCGGAATTATCCGGCACATTTGCCTGTGGTTATATGAATGCCTGGCAAGTAGTATAGCTGACGGTTTGGCGTGGGTATTATTACTACGTTGTATTTCGACAAGTCTGTGGTTGTTTTGGCCGGTCATGTGACGTGATTCGCATGTAACAGCTGTGAATATGGCGAAACGTAAACTGACTTCAAGTGAGGCTTTGCAGGCGATTTTAGACAGTTCTGATCATGATTGTAGCAGTTCTGAAGAAGATTTTAGCGACAATGATGAGCAGCAACGTGCACTGCATGATACTGTGAATGAAGACGCATCGGATGACGGCGCTGAGTGGGTGTATCCCCAGCATCTCAGCTGGGCTGCTGCCCGAGGTGAACTACCTTTTCTGCATCCGTTTGAGGGAACGTGTGGCTTTACTGTTGATGTAAACAATTACACTGCTGAGCAGTTTTATGAGCTGTTTGTGTCACCTGATTTGATCAGACATTTTGTTCATCAGACAAATCTGTATGCAGCACAGTTTATTGAGAAAAATCCCAATTTACCTCCACATTCCCGTGTTCGTGCTTGGTTTGACACTGATGAAAACGAAATGAAAAAATTCATTGGGATTTTGATGTTGATGGGAATAATCAGAAAACCAGATATTGAGATGTACTGGTCTACAGATCCTATGTATGCAACACCTATTTTTGCAGCTGTCATGACACGTAACCGATTCTCTTTGCTGCTGAAATTCTTTCATTTGAATGACAACAGAAATGAGCCAGATAAAGATCCAAACCGCGACCGCTTGTTCAAGCTACGTCCTTTGATTGATCATTTATTTGAAGCATTTCTGTTGCCCTACATGCCAGGACCGTCAGTTGCAGTTGATGAAAGTTTATTGTTGTGGAAGGGCCGCTTACAGTTTCGACAGTATCTACCATTGAAAAGGGCACGGTTTGGTATCAAGATGTTTTGCTTAGCTGAGAATTCAGGTTACATTTATAGATTTCGTGTATACACTGGCAAAGAGGATCCTATGAGTAGTATTTCAGCAGTGTTGCCAGATGAATGTAAGGACTTTGGACTTTCAGAAAAACGCTGTCATGTCTGTTCAAAGAAGGGTCAGTGTAGAGACGTCAAGACCTTCTGCTCAAAGTGTCCCAGCAATCCAGGACTTTGTGCAGTTCCCTGCTTTGGCCTGTGGCACAGCAAACTCAAATACTGGGAATGAAACTATGATTGACTGAACTACTTTTGACTTTTGAATTACTTTTGACTGTTCCGTTTTGTAGTAGACAATAAATCCAGAAGCCTGAGAAAAGGTACATTTTGTGTTTTATTATGTGTTTGCCCATTTCTAGAACTTGCACAACATTTAGTGGTCAATACTGCTTTAATAAATGTAAAAAATGTAAAAAAAGTAAAAAAACGAAAATTGTTCAGATTTCGCCTGTCGTGGGGAATATTTAGGGAGTTGGCGGTTAAAGGGTTAAATCTGAGTGCCTTAGGAGCGGTTTGACTCTAGTAATCTAAGCTGGAAAAGCAGCTCTTGACAATGGACGAGATCTGTTTGTTAAAATAAAGATTGGAATCCAGGATAACCCCAAGATTTTTGACGTGGGGTTTGCAAAACTCAGCTAATTAGCCAAGCTGATCCCTGACAGCCCCATCAGAAGCCATTGGTCCAAATATAATAACCTCAGACTTACTCTGATTGAGATTCAAAAAATTTACAGCCATCCAATGTTTGACCTCATCATAACATTTATATAGTGAAATTAAGGACTCCTTAGTCATAGGTAAATAAATCTGGATATCTTCAGTGTAAAAATGAAATGAAATACCACATTTATGAAATATGGACCCAAGGGGTAGCAAATACAAAGAACATAACAAAGGACCCAGAATAGACCCCTGTGAAACACCATATTTCAAATGAGCAATAGCGGAAAATACAGACTTGTTACCAACTGAAAAAGTCCTATTAGCGAAATAAGATTTGAACCAATCTAGTGCACCCCCTCGGATTCCTAGCCACGTATCCAGCCTTGACAACAATATATTGTGATCGATGGTATCAAAGGCTGCAGTTAAATCCAAATGCACTAAAACTGAAAGTAAAATATCATTAACAGCCCTGAGTAAAGCTGTTTCAGTGCCGTGACAAGTTTTAAAACCGGACAAAACGAAATCAATTTCAGAGCACAGAAATCAAAAGTTTGAAAAGCTTACCCTTTCAGGTTAAACCTTGTCCTCCACTGCGTTAGAGGTTGTGAACCACCGGGGCAAGTATAGTCACCCTAACACCCTAACAGGCTAAGACACAAGTTTGCCACACAGTTTATTTACACGTGGAGGCACTTCCTTCGCTCCCCACAGCAACACAATAGCTACAGTACAGCAAAGTAAGTGCAGTCCCTTCTCTTTGCCACTCCATTCCTTGCCAGTCCTTCTTCCTCCACTCCTCTTCAGCAAGCTTCGCCCACCTGTTTTCAACTCTGGCTCCTCCAATGGAGTGAGGCGGCTCCTTTTATTCTACTCCTGGTGCTCCAGGTGGCTCCTCATTTTTACCCGGAATCACTCCCAGAAGTGGTGGAAGTCCATTGTTGGGCTCTGCAGCTCCCCCTGGTGGTCCCCACGGAACCCAACAATGCTGTACCAAACACAAGTCCCGGCATTCCCTGCAGGAATCTGTGGTGCCACAGGCAGCCAGGAGGGCTGCCCTCTAGTGTTCCAGGGGAGGCAGTTCTTCGGAGATGCTTTCTCCCCCAGTCCTTCCATCCCACGGGCGTCCCACCAGTCGCAAGGTTAACAGGGAAGTGGTGGCTATCCTGGCTGATATGGTACATTAATGCACACCCACAATCACTCATACCAGTTTAACTAACCTAACGTGTTCCTTTGCAATATTAGAGGGGCTCACAGAGATCCCTCCATCCAACTGTTTTCTACTGCTTATCTGGGTCAGAGGCACGAGGGCAGCAGTTTAAGCATTGATGCTCAGAAGTCCCTTTTTTCTTCCGTCTACTCCAGGGGGATTACCAAGTTGTTCCCAGGGCAGCTGAGAGATATGATCTCCCTAGTGTGTCCTGGGTTGGCTCCGAGGGTCTCCTCCCAGCTTGACAAGAGTTCCCCAGAGGAGATGTCCAGGAGACATCCTAATCAGTGGCTCACAGAGAGAACGTGCAAACTGATCCCTGGAGCTGCGAGGCAGTGGCACTAAACAATGCACCATGGATGTAAATATTGCAAGACTATGCTACCATAAAGTAGTAAGTGCTAAGGGGGCCATGGCCTCAGCAAGATTAATCACTTTGATTTCTCCTTTGCTGCTCATCAGTAACAATGGTGGTCCTTCAATGAGGCACATTATGTGTAATCTAAACATGAAATCCCGATCACGTTGACAAGCCCGGTGACGGAGAAGATGTGTGTGCGGTCAACGAGTGAAAACATGCCGTGGCGCTCTTGCTAGCAGCAGGATGAATGGCTCTGTGAGTCCACAAAGAGTTGTGACCAGCTGAGAGTGACTGTCTCACAAACCTGATGGTGGCCAAGGAGCCTGAGCAGACACCATAAACATTGCTGGTCTTTTCTTCTGGTTTATTTTTCATTGCGTGTGCTGCTTGCTACAGAGCTGCCCCTGCTCTCACATTTCAGGTCGCTCTTATATGTTTCATGCTGTTTAGACAGTTTCATATTACAAAGCTTTAATTGGTGTAGTCATGAGGTCATCATCACCAGGCTATCACTGCCAGCTTTGCTCTGTCTCAGGAGTTTAATTTCATTAAAAAAAAAAGCAGACAGAACAAATATCATTCCATCTTTCCAGGTTGTGTTCTTTCTGGTAATGGCACACAACAAAACCTTTCAAGAGTCGTGGTGTGCTCCTAGTGATCAAATTAGGATTTTCAAACAAGGCCATGTGTGGTGTGTGGATGATCATTAGTGGAGCTTTAGAGAAAGGAACAGAAAATGAATCCCCACGTAAACAATGAAGGGCCTGTTCTGGCTCAAGCTTGAGTCGCAGCACTTAACATGATTTACGTTTTCCTGGCCCTGCACTCTTCTTCTCGGTGCAAACGTACGTCTCTGGAGCGTTGGAGGCTTGGTGGGTGGCCTCTGGCACAGTTCACACACACAGCACTTCACCAAACTGCTGCTGAATCGGCAAGGAGGCGTCCTGAGTTTGGGTTTCGCATGCGTAATGGAAGTAACTGCTTCATAATCAATTTTATTCCTGGAACCAAAATTTAAAGAAAACCTCTTTCTTTTTTTTTACAAATATTAAACAAAAAGACATTTTCAGGTCATTACAGAAGTTCTAAAGTATAAGACGAGGTCACTTGAGTGTTTAGCAGGATGAAGCCTGAGAAGATGGCCTGCACTTTATTATTGGAAGGGGGTCATTGGCTGACAGACTTCTGTTTTGAACCTTCAACACAACACAACAACCCGCTGTCTAAGTTCTTAGAAACAGCAGACTGTGATGTGTTGGTGTGATGTTCAGTGCCCTCTGCTCCAGCACGGGCCAAACCCTGGGCACCCTGAAGTCCATGGAACTGAATTCCAGTGAGTGACTGAGGGACATAAATGGAGAAAAACACGCTCTTTATTACTCCAGTGCCAAAATCGTACTTCCGAAATGTGGAGCTCTTTCCTAAACTGCACAAACACATGAAGACAATAAATAGAATTAGATTAAAATGTTCAAAAGTCGACAGCCACTCTGTTTCAGGATGTTCATAAGAAATGCAATGATTTACTTCATGAGGTAGACATACATGATCAACAAGAATAGTTGTGTCAGATATTTGAAACAGTAAAATGTGTTCTTCAATTTAAATGTTTAAAGTCAAAATATTCTCGATTGAGTCCTTTTTTTTTGCCTTCTGATAGAAGTCCATAAAGGATGTGATCCTAAATAAAGAATCAAAAATAACATTGCATTCTTAATTAGTGACCTTAAAATAGTCTAAAATGACACCCTACATGCTTGTCATTTTTAATCCTCAGGAAGTGGATCCTAGAGGGCTAGGACCACCGGTAAAGAGTCAAATGTTAAAAATATGATCATATCAGTGATCAGCAACCTCAAAATGGCACTCCATTGTGCATTGGAGTCTCTCTACAGCACATCTTCAACTTGAGCCTGGAACAGGGGAGAGTCCCGAGGCTTTAGAAAACATCTTGCATCACCCCAGTCCCAAAGGTATCACATCCTAGTGAGCTGAATGACTTCCGGCCTGTCGCTCTGACGTCACATGTGATGAAGACCATGGAGCGGCTGCTGCTTCACCACCTGAGGCCACAGGTCCGTCACGCCCTCGACCCTCTGCAGTTTGCATACCAGGAGCGGAGGATGCCATCATCTACATGCTACCCCGATCCCTCTCCCACTTGGACAGAGGCAGTGGTGCTGTAAGAATTATGTTTCTGGAGTTCTCTAGCGACTTCAACACCATCCAACCTCTGCTCCTCAGGGACAGGCTGACAGAGATGGGAGTAGATTCATACCTGGTGGCATGGATCGTGGACTATCTTAAAGACAGACCTCAGTATGTGCGTCTCAGGAACTGCAGGTCTGACATTGTGGTCAGCAACACAGGAGCGCCGCAGGGGACTGTACTTTCTCCAGTCCTGTTCAGCCTATATACATCGGACTTCCAATACAACTCGGAGTCCTGCCACATGTAAAAGTTCGCTGACGACACTGCTATCGTGGGCTGCATCAGGAGTGGGCAGGAGGAGGAGTACAGGAACCTAATCAAGGACTTTGTTAAATGGTGTGACTCAAACCAACTACACCTGAATACCAGCAAAACCAAGGAGCTGGTGGTGGATTTTAGGAGGACCAGGCCCCTCATGGACCCCATGATCATCAGAGGTGACTGTGTACAGAGGGTGCACACCTATAAATACCTGGGAGTGCAGCTGGATGATAAATTGGACTGGACTGCCAATACTGATGCTCTGTGTAAGAAAGGACAGAACCGACTATACTTCCAATAATAAGCAATAAGATGCTGCAGATGTTATATCAGACGGTTGTGTCGAGTGCCCTCTTCTATGCGGTGGTGTGCTGGGGAGGCAGCATAAAGAAGAGGGACGCCTCATGCCTGGACAAACTGGTGAGGAAAGCAGGCTCTATTGTTGGCATGGAGCTGGACAGCTTGACATCTGTGGCAGAGCGACGGGCACTGAACAGGCTCCCGTCAATCATGGATAATCCACTGCATCCACTGAACAGTGTCATCTCCAGACAGAAGAGCAGCTTCAGTGACAGACTGAGGAGATCGTTCCTCCCCGACACTATGCGATTCTTCAGTTCAATCCGGGGGGTGTAAACGTTAACATTATTCAAAGTTATTGTCTGTCTGTATACCTGCATTGTTATCACTCTTTAATTTAATATTTTCTTTATCAGTATGCTGCTGCTGGAGTATGTGACTTTCCCCTTGGGATTAATAAAGTACAGTATCTATCTATCTATCTATCTATCTATCTATCTATCTATAGTACTGATCCCGATTTTTTTTTTTTTTTTGGAAGTTTTGTAAAATGAGTACCTTTGACCCCTTCTATCATATTAGGTGGTGAACCCCTGGGGTCAGTTGATGTGGCCTGCACAACTTCACCTTCTTTTTTTCTGATGATGCCTATTGCTTTATTGTCAATTATAAGGGTGTAATTTCCTGCACAAAATATGAGCCTACAAATCTGTTTTTTTGCATCTATAGGGTGAAAAATAGCGAGGAACTCCAGAAAACTTGACGTCTTCCATAGACATCAAGACGAATTGATCGGTATATCATATGTGGGGTTATTTTCTCATGGCAGTGAGTCAGGGACAAAAAAAAAACGAAAGTGATTTCAGAGTGTTCACAAGTAATTCTTACAAACACAACAAAAGCTCTTAAAATCTCACCTCACCAGAAATCTACAGTTCCCAGAGGTCATTCCCGAAAACACTTCCCTGGTGAATCTTCCACCTTCTTCTATGTTCTGCATAGACTGCTCCCTCAAACACTTTGCATCTCTGTTCCCCAACCCAGATGTCGACTGCCCGCTCCACTCTTTAAACACCTCAGATCTGGTTATGCACACTCCTCTATTCTAACTGCTCTAGTGTGTAGCTGATCTGACCACTTTCTGATGATCCCTTGAAGCCAATCTCTCCTCTTCATTCCCTCTCAATCATTCAGACCCAGTGTTGACTGCCCACTCCACTCTTTAAAGAACTCGGAGCCGGTTGTATCCTCACTGGTCTAGCGCTCCACTAGATCCAAACTCAAGCTGATGATCTCCCAGTCTTCATGCTCCTTGTGCTCCTTGGGCTCTGCACACTCTGCAGGCACCTCCTGATCATCTATGCTTCTTGGGCTCTTCCATCTCTTACACCTTTTACACTTCTCTTTAACTCTCTTTCCAAGTTTCACAATCTCTAGTTTTAAGTAAATCTGTGGACACCTCACCCAATCCCAGCCTGTATTTCTGTCGCCCTTAATTACAAACACATGTGAGTCCTCACCTTCCAGTGTGTCTCTCGATGGTGTCGTTCACCCCTCTTAATCAGCCCTATCTCACTTGCACATCTCTGTGCCAGGATTCCATGGCCCCTTTTGTGCACAACTCCATCCAAGGTGAATGAATAAGATAGATGAGGTGTAGTGAGGCGAGTTAGCTGATGCGCCCTTGATAATCAAGAGTATAGAGCACTTTGTGCCATCTTAAACAGAAAGTTTTCTGCTCTTGGGTGAAATCAGAAATCTCACAGTACAAATCAAGTCCTCCGTCAGCAGCTTTCTCTCTTTTACAGATTTGATTTGGCCTCTGGATTACCTTAAACGGTTTGTGCATTGCCCTGAGCACATTGATGCAATATGAAGATCAATGGATGGCTGCACTCTCTTTGAGTTCTCAAAGTTAATAATCATGAATCAGCAGATTGATACTCTAATACAATCGTAACATCAATGATTTCAAATTGCTGCGCATCACAACTTTGTTAACCCAAGCCTGAAACTGTAACTGATGGACTCAGAATGAAGGATTTAGCATGTGTGTTGTGATGCATGTAGCAATAAAATGCATTGCATATAACATTCCAACAGATGGCACATCCCAAACATTTCTAGCAATAAAATGCATTGCACCTATCATTCTAACAGGTGGCACATCACAAAAATGTGTATTAATAAAATGCTTAGCATTTGTCATTCCAACAGATTGCACATCACAAAAATTTGTAGCAATAAAATACATTGCACGTATCATTCCAACAAATGGCACATCACAAACATTTGTATTAATAAAATGCATTGCAGTTGTCATTCCAAAAGATGCTGCATCACAAACATTTGTAGCAATACAATTCATTGCATTTGTCATTCCAACAGATGGCACATCACAAAAATTTGTAGCAATAAAATGCATTGCATTTACCATTCTAACAGATGGCACATCACAATAATATGTAGTAATAAAATGCATTGCATTTGTCATTCCAACAGATGGTTCATCACAAATATTACAACCCCAATTCCAGTGAAGTTGGGACGTTGCAAAACAACAATAAAGTTTATCAGTTTGAACATTCGATATCTTGTCTTTGTAGTGTATTCAATTGAATATAGGTTGAAAAGGATTTGAAAATCATTGTATTCTGTTTTTATTTACGTTTTACACAATGTCCCAACTTCATTGGAATTGGGGTTGTAGCACTGCTTCTACCTAATCTCAAACTAAATGACATATAACTGAGACATAGCAACCAGATGGACACAAAGCCACAGAGGCACTTGTACTTTTATTAAGGTGGATAAACACCCTGAACCTTAAACCAGCACTACGCTGCAAGACGTTTCCAGTGATTTTCAGTTGAGGGACATCATTTACATAATCCTAGTGAGTCATGATGAGTCCAACCCCATGACGTCATGTAGTGTGACATGCGCAGTGTGACTCACCCCAACAGAGTCTGACAGGTTTGATTTTCTCTTCATTCGTGGGGGTGGGCTCTGTGTATGTGAGAGCTGACAACCAATGAGCACTCAGGCAAATTTTCAATGCATACAATGTGATCAGAAGGAAAGAAGCAAAGTTGGTGTTTTGGACTGCAAAAGAGTCCTGTCTGCCCGAAAGAAAGGAAAAAGAAGATCAACTGTGTCTGAACCCACCATATCTGGGAAACATTCATACACACACTGGTGCCTTCAAGGAGCATATCAGAATGTGGTGGGCTTGCAATACTTTGGAAATTTGAAACTGTGCTGCAGAGTCCTGAGGCAGCTGTGTAATCCACCATCTCTTGTCATTCCTAGTTGTGTAATCTGATATCCTCAAGGCCACGAGATCCAGCAACAGCAGCCACAATATGTTTTGTAGTGTACTGCCAGTCTACAATCGGTGGGTTGAGTGACGTACAACTCAGGCCCAGTGATCACTGGCCAATTAGCTGTCTGGTTTAACTGCTAATGTAAATCTGTATGTGTAAGTAAATAAGCAGCGATGGATTAGAGTCCATCACATATGTATCCAGCATTACGTCTCAAAGCATATTGTGGTTCTGGACCTCCTGATTGGATAGGCAGCTAATGACATCAAGTGGACGCATAATTAAGTGTCAATCAAATTATAATAGTAAATATTACGTAACCTATGAGGCATATGTCACAGTTCACTCTGCCAGATTTAATCAGAGCCTCAGGACCTGCAGGACAAACCTCTGGCTATTGCTTCTAAAACTGAGGCTCTTCTTCTTGTTCTTCTTCTCCTCCTCCATCCACAGAAATGTGCTGCAAGAGATGTCATTCAAGACACACCCCCAAGGGCCATACAAAGACACTGGATGATAGCCCTGCTCAGGAACGTCTAAACGAGAAAGGCGAGGTGAATGCATCATTATTTTTCTCATTTATTGTTAATAGTTTTTCTATATCCAATTTTTCATTTTCTGATGCATTTCAGGCATGGATTAGAACCGAAGAATGAGTGATGACCATCCTCGGTGTTGCTTGGGGAGTCTGACTATTGCCCTGACATCAGCTCCTAAATCTTGTACAACTCTTACTTCCTGCAGGTCAGTATTGCTGACCTTCTATTCATAATTTATGTTAATTTATGCTAATGCTACTCAATTGGTTTAACTTAATGCATAAACAAATTGTACAAGTCTGCTAACATAGTGCTTAATTATGAGAATCGTCACTCAACATGCAGTAAATTGTGACAGTTTGCTCCTAACATTTCTCAACTGCAGCTGCTTATCATGCGTTTACAAATTTCGAGACGCCAAAGTTCAGTTTACCTGCAATGAGACGGAGATAGAAACCTGACAGCTGCCTGCTGTTTCCTGGTCGATGCAGGTGATTGATGGACACCCTGATAAGACGTCATGCACACTTGACGTCGCTCTCTATACTTAGGTGAGTCATCCATGATCTTTTCATTAGCCAGTTAGGCGTTAGTTTCAGGCAACTTGGACTTCTTTCTCATAAGGCAGACCTCAATTGTTAAGCTCCTATGCCAAATGCACTACACACAGCAAGTCGGACTTTCCCAGATGTTGAAACGCATTTGCATAATTTTGCATATATTTAGGGCAAGGGTGTAACTTATCAACAGTTTAAGTTCATTTTATTAGAAAAACATTTATATTTCAGCCTTCATGTTGCATCCGAGATTAGCACGCAGGCAGTTAGTTGATTGGTAACTACTTTGTGACTGGGACAGTTGGGCCCAGGCTGAGTATGTTTTGAAAATCAATGTCGGACATATCCTTTCTGATATCTGAACCAATGTTTTAATAGGTTTTCTCTCCTTTCACCACCCCCACCTTCTTCCAGTGATCGGTTCCATCACACTCTCATTGCTATGTGAAGGACTCCAAGCACATCAGCTGGAATGGCCAGTGATGAGTCCACCTCTGACCATTTCTTTGCACTGTGCATAACTGATGACTAAGTGAGAAGACAACTGAAGCGGTTACATGCAGGAAAAGCTGCATTACTGGATGGAGCCAGTTATTGAGGTCTTAAGTGCTGTGCTGATCAACTTTGTGGTGTCCTCTTTCACCTGTTCAGTCTGTCCCTAAGGCTTCAGAAAGTGGCACTGCTGTGGAAAACATTCTACATTGTTCCTGTTCCAAAAAAGGCAGACGCCGTTTCACCTAATGAATATAGACCAATGGCACGTATGTCTCATATCATGAAGACATTTGAGAGGCTGATTCTGAACTATATGTGTCCTCTTATGGTAGACCACCTGGACCCACTGCAGTTTGCCTATCAGACAAAGATTGGAGTGGAGGATACAATTATTTATCTGCTCCACAAGGCTTATTCTCACCTGGAGGAAGCTGGCAGCTCTGTGAGGTCATTCTTATTAAGGGGTAAACTCAAAGATATGTGGGTGGATGAGCCTATAGTGTCCTGGATAATGGACTATCTGTTTGGCAAACTGCAGCTTGTGAAGCTCAAGGACTGTGTTTCTGATCCAGATGTGATCTACACTGGAGCACCAGAAGGAACAGCCCTGTCTCCTTTTCTCTTCACTCTGTACACCTTACACTATAAATATAACACCAGGTCACGTTACTTGCAGAAATTCTCAGATGATTCTGCACTTATGGGGTGTATTGCCAAGGGCTGGCCTGGGCTCGTAACACGGAGGAACTTTATAAGAAAGGGCAGAGCGCACTCTTTTTTCTTATGAGACTGCAATCCTTTAATGTGGGCAGTGAGATCCTTGACATCTTGTATGACTCTGAAGGGCAGTGCGATTCTCTACACTGTGGTGTGTTGGGCTGGTACCATCACTTCAAAAGGGCCCATTAAAATTAACAAGCTAATATAAGAGGGCAGAATCAGATATAGAAAACACTCTTGACCCATTAGAGGTAGTGGAGGAGGAGAGAGTGAAGACAAAACCGAGTGCCATTATGATCAATGCAGCACACTAACACTGAGGACTTTCAGCCAATGGATTATTCAACAGACGTCTGTCAAGAAACGTTACTGATGGATTGTGTAGGTGGTAAGATGTAAATATGCACACATCGCTAATCTGTGAAATAAAGCAGTTTAATTGAACAGTCACGTTGAGTCCAAGTGTAGGCCCCCCCCCACCCCCCCAACAGATTTTGATACCAGAGTGGACCCCCTAGCTTGCCAAATTTGTAGAGCCAGCTGTGAAAAGATTTGAGAAACTGGAATTAACGGCACAGTGGAGAGCAGTTTTGCTGTTCATCATGGATCCTTATGTAAATTTCACTTCTTCCCACAGTGTTTGCCGGGCCTTTCTTTCCACAGTCCAAACATATTCATTTAGATCAGGCATGCGCAACCTTTCCGCTATTGACGGCCGCACTACAGACTTTTTACTTTAATAACGGCCGCACTACAGACTTTTTACTTTAATAACGGCCGCCAGTAAGTCCAAGTAAACTTAATAATGTTTTATGATTTATGTAAAAATTTACAGATTACACATTAAAACAGAGTATGATATATCTGACAATATTCAATTTACTGGTCTACATATGTAAAAAAATGTCTACGAAACGTCATATAGGACAAAAAACCTTTACAGCAATTGTTTCAGGAAGTTTGGAAAACATCGCCATTAATGGCTTCCTTGCTCTTGCATGTTTGCAGACAGACTTGCAAAGTCAGGGGACTCGCTGGAGACCATTAGGAGATGGCAGTGCTACATCGAATGCTACTTCCATTTGTTTATCCACGCTGCACCATCTCACCCCCCTTTCTCCCAGGAAATGCGGAGTAAGCTCGAGAGTCCCTAGGCCTCGATGAATATATAAAGGGCAACATTTTGGTCAACATACCGACCCGGCTAAGGAAGGTTCTGCGGTGTTTGAGATTCTACACTTGCAGGAGTCTAGAGACCCCAGAGTCCAAATCGGCTTTCGGCGTCACCATACCGACCCGGCCGACAAAGATTCCGCGGCGTTGAGACCCCTTACTCGCTGGAGTCCAGAGACCCTACACCTGCATGGCCGCCATTACGTACACTTTAATATACACGTCCACGGCCGCCAAAGTCCTTGCCCACGGCCGCATGCGGCCATACGGCCGCAGGTTGCGCACAGCTGATTTAGATGGACTGCACCAAGATGACTGAATACCCATGTGTTTCTGAATGAGTCCTATAGCTGATATTCCATCTAACACTCAGACGCTTGTGACAGTAGCAGACGGGACAGCCTTTGACTCCCTGCAATCTTAATCAAGAGGAAAAATAATTATAGAAAATAATTGGACAAATCATACTCTATCAGTTTAATCATATCATGAAAAAGCACTGGTCACATTTATCTAGAGGCCAGTCTGTATTTCAAAACACAGCACCACTAAACAAGTTTTTAATATCCAGTTTTGTTTATTTTCATTGTGTTTCAACGAAGTAAGGGCTCTTATTCGCAGCTATTAAAGGAGCATCCCTCTTTAAAGAAATAACTGCCTAAGCAGAATGTTCTTCTGTGTTTAGGAAACAATATAGAAATTAGGAAACTAAGTTTGCTAAAAAAAAAAATATTAAAATGTACCAAGCAGTTATATAGGAATAATGTATTTTTTTCTTTTTAACAGTATTTTCAGCTTGATTTTCATTCTACTTTTCCAGGTGTTGTAATTGTTTGTTTAATCATGACCTCCGATTTACAGATAGTGGTTCTTTCAATAGTTTTCTCTTCCTTGATTGAAGTGAGCATTTGACACTGCAAATCATGATGTTCTCTTCTCCCGTCTCTCCTCTGTTGGTATTGCTGACATAGCCTTGCAGTGGTTCAGGTCGTATCTCACAAAAAGACAGCAGTTTATCACATCAGGATCACACAAGTCCTCCTTCTCACCTTGTTATGTGTGGCGCCCCTCAGAGACCGGTTCTCTGGCCTCTTCTTTTTCTAATCTTCATTCTGCCACTTGGTTAGATTATTCATAGTCATGGCCTTAACCTTCACAGTTATGCAAAACATATTCAGTTATATCTTAGTGCAAACGTTTCCACAGACTGTCCTCCCAGTATATTAATGAATTAATTGTATTTCGGATTTCAAACTTCGGATGCAGGATAACTTTCTCAAGTTAAACACTGACAAAACAGACATTTTACTGGCTGGCCCTAAATCCTTACTATCTAAATCATCTAATTTTTCTGTTAATATTAATGGTGTGCTTGTTAAGCCTGCTGCTTTTGTCTGAAACTTTGGTGTAATATTTGACCCAATCCTTAATGTTTTACATGCATATCAAGTTCCTCAACAAGACTCTGTAACATTGTTTGCCTTCGCCTGTTTTTCACAAGTAATGATGCACATTACATCTTGTATTTATTACTATAATTCTCTGGACATTGGCTTCCTGCAAAGTCTTTACAGAAGCTACAGTATATCAGACCTCTGCAGCTCGAGTTCTCACCAATATGAAGCGTTCTCCATTCTCTTTTAGCTACATTGGTTCAGTCCCGTATCAAGTTCAAACTCTTGCTTCTCACTTTCAAAGTCCTGCATATCCTCGCTCCACTCGATCTCTTACTCCCCTTCTCGCTCTCTCAGGTCTTCTAGCCACAATCTTTACGGCACACCAGACTTCCCACCTTGGGAAACACGTTCTTCAGTGCCATGACCCCTAAACTCTGGAATTCTCTTTCCCGATTTCTCTGTGACTGCTCCTCCCTCTTTAATTTAAAATCTGATTTAAAGACTTTTCCTTTAGTGACCGTTTCTCTTTTTCCTCCACTGCTTAGTCAGATTTTTTTTTTTGTAATGCAGCATTGGTATTATTAAAGGTACTATATAAACATAATTTATTATTATTATTATTATTAAATTGAAGCACACATTTTAATATTTCAAACATTTGACACAACTGTGCTTGTTTATTATGTATTTCTGCCTCATGAATTATTACATTTCTTATGAACACCCCAAAGTAGGGCAGCTTCAGGCTTTTTACTTATAATTTTTCTGTTCTCATTGACTGTCACAGTGAACAGCACTCAGCACAGCCATGTCTCCCATTGATATGGACATTCATCTGTTCAAGTCAGTGCTATTTTGGTGGTCTCTGCTTCTTCCTGACTCCTTTGAAATTTGTTAGAAATATAGAAACAAAATGTCCTCATCGTAGTTCACTCTTTTTGACCAGTTTTATTTATAGTGATGCAAACCATTCATTGGGCTAAAAAGGTCATTAGTTTACTTCTGATTATTTGTAGCCAAATTATTTTTTCAGAACCTCATTGTATGCCTTGATACCATTTAATGATCTCAGTGAAGGAAGGATTTAAGCAGAACCAGGATTTACAAAGTTATATTATTTGCAGATTTTAGATAATAGTAGTGGCCTGATGATGTACTATTTCCAGATGTGTTCTTTCCACTCAATTATATTAATTAGATAGATAGATAGATAGATAGATAGATAGATAGATAGATAGATAGATAGATAGATAGATAGATAGATAGATAGATATGCATACACTCTTAAAAAATCTGCATCTTATGTTATTTTTGTAGGTTATTTTGTAGGAAAGAACACCCAAATTAAATCGCTGACTACAGATGTTTAGAAGCATTTTCAGAGGTTAAATAAATTGAATAAAGATAGTAGACGGAAGCCATATGTAAATTGTGATATAAGGCTCTTTATTGGCGCCGATGTGACACAGACTAACACCAGAGGCATGGGTAAAATAAACAAAAATTAGGGTTAGGGTTTTATTTTTCTTCACCTGTGGAGCACGTCTTTCTCGTCATCCCCACAGGCACAACACAGTCCCAAAAACACCACCAAAGAAAAAACACCCAAAAACCACTCTTCTTTTCTTCCACTCCTCCCAGGGCAGTCTTTGTCCTCCTCTTCCCGACTCTGGCGCCCTGAGTAGAGGCTGCAGGCTCCCTTTATAGCCCACCTAACCTAAATTAGACTGCACTTCCGGGTGTGGCTGCGTTGCGGCCCATACGGGCTCAGGAAGCCTTGCAGCTCCCCCTGGCGGTGGCCACAGAGCCCAGCCAGGATGAGCTCCAGTGTTCCATAATACTGGCTCCGATGCAACCCAGGGTTGCTGCCACCAAGTGTTCCGAGGGACGTAGAGTGCATCCCATGGCTGCTCCCCCCTATCCAGTGTTGAAGGGGCATCCCAGCCGGGCATGGGTCCCAGCTGTCTGCCACAAAATATAAAATAAAATATACTGATATGAGGTAGAGAGAACATCAGAATATCAAATAAGATCCTTTAAATCTATTATGTTGTCATCCATTTTGTTGTAGTGACTAGTTTTGAAAAAATTTCACAACTAGGTGTGGACGCTGTGGCCTGGTTGTGATCATCTGGAGCGTCATGTATAAATGGTGTGGCAAATAGAAGAATTAGAAGAGAGCGCGTATTTATAGATGATGATGATGACTAGCTTCTAAGTCAATTTCGATTTCCAAGAGCTAGCCTCTTGGAGTTGTGTGCTGAACTGGTGTTGGCTTTACAGAGGCAGACTTTGAGGAATTGTGCTCTACCTGCTCCTTTGCAAATTCTGCCCACTCTTGAGTTTTTAACCACAGGATCTTTTCAATGTGAACTTGCTGAAAGATCAGGTATTTCACAAAAATCATAGAGTTGCGCCATGTCAGTTCTATAGGATGGTATTAACCACTTGTCATCCAGATAGATAAAATTTCCTCACACTGTGGTTGATCTGCAAATAATCAAAAAGCAATTTGCAGCAACGTCCGGTTTTCCAAATGTAATCAGAGTGGTCAGTCAGCTGTGCACATATTGCTATTGCAACAGCGCTGGACAAGTTACATCAGCCAGGGATGAATCACCAAAATAATGAGCTGGCATCTTCTATAGCAGGAGAGCATATAAAAACAGCAACTTCACACAGTCGCAGGTACTTTTTCCAATTAGTGCAGCAAATGGCAAGCGGTCCTTTAGGGACAGAGAGTCACCTCTAAGAGCCATGTAAAGAGCAGAGAATCGATTCATTGTGACACTCGGCACTGTCGCTACACTATAAAGACGCCTTCAGAGAATGAATTTGCTTATGTAAATAGAAAGTATTTCTACTCTATTATTGCTCTGCTCTGTAGTCCACAGAAAGTGTATTGCATTGTGCAAGCATGTACCTGAAGAGATGTGGTATGATGAACCTGACTCTGACCCACCAAATGATCATCCAAATCGGACAGCAATTACAACTTAATTTGAACGTAATTAGCAGAATGAAACAACAGGTAATCAGATGCAGCATTTATTTTTAAACCAATTCATTTAATTTGTGGTCAGTATCACATAGTACAGCTCTTATATTCTTTAATTTATTGGCCACATCTTTTACAGCATTCACTATTGCATTTTGTGACTCCAGAACAGTGTCTGTCAGCAAACAACCAGATGGTTGCCCATTGATTACCGAGGCAGATGTGTGTGTGCAGCCAGCGTCTGAAGATGTGCTGGGCATAGCAGCACCACCACCTGGAGTCGTGTCCTTGGCCCGGGGTTCACCTTTTGTAATATTCTCTGAAAAGAATAAACAGACAGTGGGCTGCAACTCGCCCATGTTGACTTTGATATCTGACCACTTCTTTTTTTATTTTGAGTATTGTGTGACTTTCTAAACTTGAACTTTCAAGTGTCTCTGCCATGCTGTATCACTCCATCAATATCCTTTTGTTGCTTATACCACTGTCAAGTGCTTTTCCCTGATTCCACTTCACTAAAATTCTTCTTTTTTCCATGTGTTTTTGCCATTGTCTTTTAACAAAACATTGAATGGAAAAGGCTATTCAAATATGCAACATTCTGGGAGTAGTCGGGTGGTGCTGCTGCGTTAAAATTTCATGTTCCTTGGGATTTATAAAGGGGAAGTGGGAGAACTTGACATACGCACAGTTTTATGCATCTGTATTTTTTTGTGCGTACGCACATTTCTAGTTTTGTCCATACACCATGTTTTAGTGTGAATTCTACACACAGCGTTATGCATGAAGCCCCTTATCTTTACATATGAAAGCCTGTCATGGTGTAGAGATGGTTGAAATTTTGTAGATAACAGCAATACCTGATATATATTAATTGAGATGATTAGGTCAGTTATGTTTCCAGTTTGTGACCGAGCTGTGAGTGCAGATTGAGGATGAGCTTCATCGGCAGACCAAAAACAAGCAGGGTTGGTGTTTACTGAGGCCAGTGAAATGAAAAAGGAGGAGTACAAGGTATTTTGGTGGTACAGAGAGATGACACCTGGCTTCGCAGGTGTTGTTCTTAATCTCATTTGGTTAATTGAGTGTCTGTTTTTCTCTCCCCCTTATCCGATGGTGAAGAATCCTGCTTTTAATTCAAAAAGCCATATGTTAAGGTGTACATTTAACATTATTTTAGCCAAAAAAGCACATGTTTCACAAGTTTTGACCTATTGACTAGATAACAGAAATAGATAAGGGGATGTGAGTAATGTGAGATTTTTTTTTTAGTTTTCTCTATGGACGTTTTTCCAGTTGTTTGATGTTCTACAGCGTTACTCACTTTTGGCTTCTATTATATCATAAATGCTTTTCTCTTTATTCTGCATGAAAACATGAGATTAAAATTTTTTCTCAGCCACGCTACAAGCTACATGGGGTAAGTAACATATAGAAAAAATCTTATTTGAGTGAAGTACTTTAATTCCAAAAGTGCCACTGAAGAGACACACAACATGCTGAGTTTCTGTTAAACAAATAGAGACTCAAGCTGGGTTAAATCATCAGGAAGTAGGCAGCAACCGAATAGTATGATAGAGAAATAGAAAGAAATTCTGTTAAAAAATAGGGGAGAGCCATCCATCTCTACCACAACAAGACAGAATTATTCAGCAAACTGTGCAGAAAACAACTACCATGGGTAGTGCTGTGTTAGTCAGTCCATGTTTTATATATCTCTTTGTATATTAGAACATTTAAACAATTGTGATGAGAGCAGGCCATTCAGCCCAACAAGCTTGTCCATCCTATAAAAGTACAAGTCACATTTAGTTTTGATGGTCTCTTAATTCCAACTTTCTACCCCATTTCTTCAGAAGTTATTCTATATGTCTGTGGTTCTTCTTAATATTTATGCAATATTTACCTTTAAGAAGTGTGTGCCAGTGTTCTTGTTGCAGAAGCTAACAGGTAGGATCGACTACGCTTCATATTCATAAACACTCCTATCCTGGTACCATTGAATGTCAGTTTACTTAAAATATATTCTTATACTGCACTTCAAAAGTAATAAAAAATCAACAAAAAATAATCCCAAAGACTGACAAATAAATTAGAAAACAGCACAGGACCTTCGAAGTCTTGGACACACACAGGAGGCACAGCCTCCTCAGTTCTCCTCTAACCTGGTCAGTAGTGATGGTGTGAGTAACAGGGGGTGGAGAAGCAGGGGGGCTGTTAGCACCTTCTGATGTGCTGCTATGCAGGTGGGGGAATGGGCTGCATGATCTATGCTGGCAGCTTAAGGGAGGGGTGGATGAGTAGCTGTGAGGGAGGGGGTGATGGCCAGTGAGTTTGTGACAGTTAAGGCAGGAGCAAGGTGGCCTTACCAGTTGTAGAAGAGATTGAACTCATTCACTGTCTCCTTATGGTCCTCTGCTGTACAGCTGTTCCTTTGCTTGTAGGGTGTGTCTTCATACCATCCCACACCTCCCTGATTTTATTTTGGCGCAGCTTACACTTTACCTTTTTGTGTAGGACTCCTTAGCCAAGGAGGCCCTCCAACCTTAAGATCCTTCTGAACAGCCCTCACCTCTGCCTGGTCCTTGTTGATGTTCTCTTCTTCTTGTTAAGAAGACGTCTCGATGCATGCTCAATAATCCAGGTAAGGAAATCCTAGAAATTTGATTCTGTTCATCTGGACAAAGTTTTTAAGTGGGAGAAATATTTCGAGACTTATCCAAGTCTCTTCCTCAGTCTCAATTGACTGCAGGTTTCCCCAACCTTATAAACAGTACCTTTGCTTAATCACAGAGACTAGCACCATTGACAAAAGGCCAGTTGATCAGTGATATGCAAATTGTCCACTGATTAGTAGACATGTGAACCATTCATAGAGGGTTGAGGAATGGCTGCAATCACAGCATTGTAAGATGGCGACAGATGTACCCTTAGGCCCCCTCCTCTGTTCAGAGATGGTCGTTCCTTTTTCACGTAAATGGCCTCCTTGATTCCTCTCTCAAACCAGCGCTCCTCCCTGTCCAGGATGTGCACCTCTTCATCTTTAAAGGAGTGACCACTATCCTGTAGATGTAAATAGACTGCGGAGTCCTGGCCTGATGAGGAAGCTCTTCTGTGTTGTGACATGCGCTTAGCCAGTGGCTGCTTGGTTTCCCCCGATGTACAATTCACGGCACTCCTCCTGGCACTTAACTGCGTAAACTATGTTATTCTGTTTGTGCCGTGGGACCCGATCCTTGGGATGGACCAATCTTTGGCGTAGCGTGTTTTGGGGTTTGAAAGCCACTGAGACCCGGTGTTTCGAGAAAATGCTCCTCAGCTGTTCCGATACTCCTGACACATACAGGATCACTAAGGGTTTTCGCTTAGGCAGTGGATGTCCTTCCTCTCTCATGAATCGCTTGGAGCGTTCTTTAGGTGTCCTCCCTGCTTTGACAAAGGACCAGCTGGGATATCCACATTTACTCAGGGCCTTTTTGACGTGGTGTTCTTCTGCTTCCCTGGCCTCTGAGTCTGTGGGAATGGTGTTAGCTCTGTGTTGTAGAGTCCTAATGACACCTAGTTTGTGCTCTAGTGGATGGTGAGAGTCAACCTTAGATACTGGTCCGTATGTGTGGGTTTACGGTACACATCCACTTTCAAATGTCCCCCGTTGATGATGGAAATTTCACAGTCTAAGAAGGCTAGCTTGTTATTTTTCATATCCTCTCTGGTGAACTTGATGTGTTTGTCCACCCCGTTGATGTGGTCTGTGAACTGTGGTACCTCCTGAGATCTGATTTTCACCCAGGTGTCATCCACATATCTGAACCAATGTCTTGGTAGTGTTCCAGGATAGGATGATAGAGAAGATGTTAAGAAGACCCTTAACATAACAATAACCGGGGCTTATTGTTAGGAAAGTAGCATCCTTGTTAACAGAAACAACAATGTCCATGCAGAAGTTCAGATTGTCTGTCACGCAGTTTGTAATCCCCTCAATATTCTCCATGAGGTTTCTGCAGAACACTCCAGTCAGTTGACTCAAAACAGTCCCTAAGAGCATTTTCAGGTTCAGGAGACCATTTCCTGAAGCAGCATGTAGTTGTGGGTAGTCTTTGAACTAGAGGCTTGTACTGATGCTGTAGGTAAACAAGATTATGATTAGATTTACCCAGTGGGGGGAGGAGAATGGCTTGGTAAGCATCCTTCACATTCATATAAAGATGGTCAGTTGTCCATTTCTTTCTGGTGGGACAATCAACATACTTAAAGAAGGAAGTCAGAGTCGAGTCCATTGTAATGTGATTGAAATAGCCTGAAATGGCAATGAATGCCTCTGGGAGTTGCGTCTGGAGTCTCGCAATGGTTGTGACTACGATGCCACACGACGTCCCTGCGTCCACCCATGGGGGAATGTAAACAACTACTACAATGGCGTGAGAAAACTCCCTGGGCATGTAGTATGGACGGACACCCACAGCTAACAGTTCAATGTCCCGAAGGCAGATTTTTTCCTTAACTGTTACATGCCCCCCAGATAACTCCGTCTGATGTTAATAAACAGTGTGAGTCCCGCACCTTTGCATTTGCCACAATGTTTAGTATCCTTATTGGCTTTTACGATTATGAAACCCAGTAATGTCCACGTTCACGTTAGGAATGTTGTCGGTTAGCCATGTCTCTGTCAGACACAACAAACTGCACTCCCACTAGACCTGATGGTTTTAGCTAATGCTGTTACCTTGTCAATCTCATTACATTCCCCATTACCACAAATGGAATAGATGGTTTATATATCCTGCATTTCACCTTTACCTTAGCGCCAGCGCTACATTCCCAATGCCTGTGCCTCAGTTTTTTCGATCTGCCAGGGCGTCTCCTTGTTCGGAGTGCGATTAGCTCTTCCTTTGTGTAAACAAAGTTCGTGCTGCTCACTTGGATTTTAGAAAGATACATATTCATACTAAACTTAAACAAAAGCACTGCACACGTAGTAGACAAACAGTCCTGAAGAAACTCTGTGCTATAAGTAAAGGTTAGGAGCATGTGCTGATACAGCGCATTGCCGCACCCACCACATGACAGATCAACATAGGATCCCCAGATTAGGACCCAAGTGAAGCCATGCAATAGTTGACACCTCAGCACCACACTAGTTCAGATAGAATGGGACAGTGTGAGGGTTTTTATGGTGGCTGGAGTACCAATTCTGCCACCAACCTCCAGGTTTTTCCCTGCAGGTTGGAGGGCCTACTTGCATGGATGGATGCAGAGTAACGTCATACCCAGGATGAAGCAATTGCAGGTTAAGGGCCTTGCTCAGGTGCCCAACAGAGTAGAGTCACTTCAGGCGTTTATAGGATCCGAACCGGCAACCTTCTGATTACCAGTGCAGATCCCTACCTCAGAGCATTTTAGCTATAAATAAAGAAAAGAAAGAAAAAGAAATGAAAACACAGCAACACAGACTGAGCTACTGGTTAATTAATTATATTTTGTATCATTGTCCTTTATCATTTTTTTCCAAACAGCCCCCAAACTGATGTTACTTGATTATGTTGTCTTCTTTTGTAAGTCACTTTGGATAAAAGTAAAGGGTATTCTGTAGGGGGCATAGTTACAATACTTGTCAGTCATTCTTCTCTCTTCCAGGGTATCTTAAACCAAAGTTGCCATACTCTATAGTATTAAATATCTTGCAGGGCCCATCTCAACCCTCCATTTTAATTTCATTTAAGTCTTGATGAAGATTTTATGTAGCTGATGGGTTGCATAACCTTTTTATTGAACTATTAATTAGAATCCAGCAACCTGCTCTCTTTTAAGCTGCTTGATAATGAAGGAATTAGATAATCACCCAGGCAATTATAGCCTGTTCTCCATTCTGAGGCTCTTTTGGGCCCCCTTTTCAGCTAGCAATGTACCATAAGGGCCCAGCTATAGGGGACTACAGTCATATGAAAAAATTTGGGAACCCCTCTCGGCCTGCATAATAATTTACTCTTTCAACAAAAAAGATAACAGTGGTATGTGTTTTATTTCCTAGGAACATCTGAGTTGGGGTGGGGTGTTTTCCGAACAAAGATATTTAGTTATGCAGTATTTAGTTGTATGAAATTAAATCAAATGTGAAAAACTGGCTGTGCAAAAATTTGGGGATCCTTGTAATTTTGCTGATTTGAATGCATGTAACTGCTCAACGCTGATTATTTTCAACACCAAATTGGTTTGATTAGCTTGTTAAGCCTTGAACTTCATAGACAGGTGTGTCCAATCATGACAAAAGGTATTTAAGGTGGTCAATTGCAAGTTGTGCTTCCCTTTGACTCTCCTCTGAAGAGTGACAGCATGGGATCCTCAAGGCAACTCTCAAAAGCTCTCAAAACAAAGATTGTTCAGTATCATGGTTTAGGGGAAGGCTACAAAAAGCTATCTCAGAGGTTTAAACTGTCAGTTTCAACTGTAAGGAATGTAATCAGGAAATTGAAGGCCACAGGCCCAGTTGCTGTTAAACCCAGGTCTGGCAGGCCAAGAAAAATACAGGAGCGGCATATGCGCAGGATTGTGAGAATGGTTACAGACCACCTCCAAAGACCTGCAAGAACATCTGGCTGCAGATGGTGTATCTGTACATCATTCTACAATTCAGCACAATTTGCACAAAGAACATCTGTATGGCAGGGTGATGAGAAAGAAGCCCTTTCTGCACTCACGCCACAAACAGAGTCGCTTGTTGTATACAAATGCTCATTTAGACAAGCCAGATTAATTTTGGAACAAAGTGCTTTGGACTAATGAGGCAAAAATTGAGTTATTTGGTCATAACAAAAAGCGCTTTGCATGGCGGAAGAAGAACACCACATTCCAACAAAGACACCTGCTACCTACTGTCAAATTTGGTGGAGGTTCTATCATGCTGTACGGCTGTGTGGCTAATTCAGGGACTGGGGTCCTTGTTAAAGTCGAGGGTCAGATGAATTCAACCCAATATCAACAAATTCTTCAGGATAATGTTCAAGTATCAGTCACAAAGTTGAAGTTACGCAGGGGTTGGATATTCCAACAAGACAATGACCCAAAACACAGTTCAAAATCTACAAAGGCATTCATGCAGAGGGAGAAGTACAATGTTCTGGAATGACACAACAGTCCCCTGACTACCATCGAAAATCTATGGGATGATTTGAAGCAGGCTGTCCATGCTCGGCAGCCATCAAATTTAACTGAACTGGAGAGATTTTGTATGGAAGAATGGTCAAAAATACCTCCATCCAGAATCCAGACACTCATCAAAGGCTGTAGGAGGCGTCTCGAGGCTGTTATATTTGCAAAAGGAGGCTCAACTAAGTATTGATGTAATATCTCTGTTGGGGTTCCCACATTTATGCACCTGTCTAATTTTGTTATGATGCATACTGTATATTTTTTGTTAATCCAATAAACGTAATGTCACTGCTGAAATACTACTGTTTCCATAAGGCATGTCATATATTAAAGGGAAGTTGCTAATTTGAAAGCTCAGCCAATGATAAACAAAAATCCAAAGAATTAAGAGAGGTTCCCAAACATTTTCATATGTTTATGGTGCACTAGTATGAACCCCCTGAAACATAGCAGCACAGTTCAGGTTGGTGGCATAAGTACAGTTTGATGGGACCTAGTGCAAAAAATAAATTAGGTCTCCTTATGTGAAATTAAATTTAATCCAATTAAAAAATGACCACCATCAATGAGATATGTCAATCATATGAGCTACATGGTTAAGCTTTATGGAGTTGTGGGAATATTACTTTTAACTCTTTCATTTCAATGTCAAGTACTCAAACATGTTGATAATAAAGTTTTGCGAAACAACAACCATGCAGTCACCAAGAAACCCGAAAACCCCTCTGAACTGCCAGAAGTTAAGCCCCTGGATCAAATCATCGTGCGTTGATGATCAGATTTTGCTCCCATGGACATTTAGATATTTATAAAGACATTTCTGAAAGCTTTCCTCTTGAATTGAGATCAAGTACCAACCCGCAGTGTTCATTGAAGGGTTACTGCTGAGTAATGATGAACATGTGTGCCAAGTTTAATAATATAAGTAGAGCTGAGAAGTAAAATATTAGTTCCAGTTGTTCACTGAGTCTGCTTTTATTTAGAAATGAACTGAATCAGCATCTTCCAGAGGAAATGTTGAGGGAGAAAAAAGCATCAATGGAGGAAAATGGGAATGAAACCTGCACTTTAAAACGAGCCCACAGAAAAAAAATGACAGTGACATTAGGCAGTTGCATTTTATTGACCTGAATATTATGTCATTCTCTTAATTATTTTGAATCCACCAAAACTGGATAGTCCTTTCTGGGATCATGAAAAATGAAGACACTCTGAAAGATTGCCAGTTTTTGAAATAGGCCGCATTTGCTATTCATGGAAAAGCTGTTTCATGCTGTAGGTCAGCGTTTGTTCTCTTTGCTTATTAACAATGGTGACACCTGCAAACTTTACACACAGAAGGAACAGTATCAGTTCACATTGTCAGCTTCAGTAGTAGAACGTTTACTGCTCTCTGCTTTGTAACTAATGTACATCATATCAACTTTATAGCACATATTTGTGATTTTAACATAATCACACAGCACTGCAATATGGTGTTCTTTTGAAAATGATTGAATCTTTTTGGGATGTTTTTTTAAAACGAGATTCACAAAGATGTCAGCCATGCATCTGTCTAATATGTGTAGGCATGCTATTCCAGTGACTAGATGGTTTGTCACCCTTCTTTGATGTCAGCAGGCAGTAAGAAACTGGCAGAGCTATCTTGAGTTGCCAGCTGTAAAAACAACCCGTGAAAGGGGAGGGAATGAAGCCTTTAAAGAGCCACACTTACAAGATCTGCTCCTCTAATAAAAGTCATTGAATTTGGTATGTGGCTAACGACAAGTCTCAGCAAGGATCCTGGCTTGGATTGGCTCGTAGGTTTTGGACAAGTGAGTGAAAATGGTGTTTCCTCTGACTCCACGTGAGTTGTGTGAGGCATAGCATGAGTTAAAGAGATGATTGGAGCTCTGAAAGATCTGAGTGGACGCAGCAGTGTTGGGGCCTGGCTGGGAAAGGAGATGACAGCCTCGGACGTGGAAGAACCAGCGGTTCTTTTAAAAGCCCCGTTCCAGCAGTGTTATTTGAGTGGTAGTCCATTCCTCCATTTCCCACCTGCCCCTGGGTCATTAATGATGTGTTATACATGTAATTGTTTACCTATTTTGAGGTTATGACACATGACATTTCCATTTCTGACATTATTTCTGATTACAGTTGAATTACTGGTGTTGTTTGGAATGACGCTGATGACGTCACGTAGGCAAAGATATAAATATGGTGGCAACCACACAAGTCTTTAGTATTAGCTTATTTATCAAGGATATTTCAATGTTAGGATTGTGTGCAGGTTTTTGAGTTTTATTTTTTGCCCTTGACTCCTGATTATCATTCTGCACTTTGATTTTTGGCTATTTTTGATCTCCCTGCTTTAGCCCTCGATTTCTCTGACCACATCATTTTTTTGTCATTCATCACTTGGCTCTTTGATGTGCTCAGTAATACTTAGAGACATACTGCATCTCATAACAGTTACAATATTTACAGTTCATCGTCTTAGATGGATCTTTAAAATAAGGCTCCTGTTGAGTGCTGAAAAAGAAATCAAACTTAAGTAACTCAAGAGCTAAAAGTTGGAAGGGAGCAGACAGAGGTGAAATCAAAGAATACCAGAAGTGGTCTGAGAGCTGTTCATTAACTCCTAAAACAAGAATCACAGTCAAAGGGTCCTAACACTTATATCTTCTTGGAAATGCCTTTAAGCACTGATAAGAAAAGATGAAAGATTACTGAAAGAGATCGAATACACGGATGTCCAGGCTGTGCACCTCAACCTTTTATAAGCAGAACACATTGACACAGCATACCACATGACCTCAGGGTCAAAGGACAGGTCAGCAGACCTCAAGGTCATTAATAATGTGGTTGCCACCTTGAAGAGAAGATGTCAGGGGTCATCATTTTGCACCTTTGTTGTGTCGTTTTATTTTCTTTATTTTGTGATTGTTAAACAGTGTTTTACCACTGCGGGACCCCCAAACCATTTTTGTTGCCTAATTCTCATTGTTCTTACAGATAGTAAGCATTGGATTCCTCATTTTTTGAAACCAAAATAAAAAATTACAAAGGGATAAAGAAATAATTATTCAGCCCAAAATTAATTAAAGAAACAAAACCTAACCTAACAATGTGGACTCTGCACATTCTCTTTGTGTCTTTATGAGTTTCCCCTCCCACATCCCTAAAGAAATACATGTAAAGTTCACTGGCAATGTGATGTCCAAGGCCTTAACCACTGTGCCGCGCTGCCTGTCAGTAATCATACACAGGGCTGACAAATGACGTGAGGCAAAGAGGAGATCACTTTAGGCGTCATTTTCACTAAACGTTGTCATGCTTGGGTCACAGATTTGCACAGAAACACAGGAGGTTGTAGAGACAGGAACTTTATTCAAACACTGCAAACGAACATTTGTCTCTGTTTCAAAAGTTTAAACGTGCTCCATGACAAGACAGAAACGACAGTTCCGTCTCACAATTAAAAGAATGCAAACATATCTTCCTCTTTAAAGGAGCCAGGAGCAGAGAATGTCAGAGAGAGAGAAAAGCAAACCATCAAATCCAAAATCTGAAAGGTGCTGTTCGGGCTTTTAAGTATGCGAAGTACTGCGTGGGTCGCACGATAGATCAGCCGCAAGTGAGCCCAGCAAGCAAGGGAGCAATGTGAAGGTAGTCTTTCAGTGTTTATTAGAGGAGCGTCCGTATCCTGTAGGGGTACGATCAGCCCCCCAGCTCACAACATATTGTAGCAGTGCTACTCCCAGCAGTCCTGGCAGTGGCTCTGATAGGTAGTCTGCTGAGGGTGCAGGGGCTGCTGGGTACAAGGAAGCCGGCGTGACATTTAAAAGGGGGCCAGTGATACAAAAAGTGGGAAGTCTTTTGTGTTTCATGTCTGGAGTTGCCTGTCTCTCTCCTTCCATTCTGATACCTGGGAATTCTTGTTTTGTCCTGGATCGTCTCTTGTTTTGGGCTTTGGACTGCCTGGTGTCTTCCTGCTACATGAGGACTATCCGAGGATTTCCTGTCATTCTGTGAAGAAAGGAGTGCTCCTGATCCCATTCTATCTTTACATTCCCATTCAATGTTCAGATATCTAGACTATCTACTTCCATCATTGCATTTCATCAGTTGCCATTTTTCATGGAGTTTAGAGTGTATGGTTTTTGTTTGGGGTTTGTTTTTGTTTATTGTATAATCGCCGGATGGGAACTCGGGTTGAATCGTTTTAGTGTGTAGTTATATTTCATTTATCATTGTTTAATACATTCATTAATTTCTGTTTTATTACCGGTTGCTTTCTTCTCTCTATGAGGGAGTGTGTGTGAGTCGGGCCAAGGCTGAGAGTGTTCCTGGGATCCTCACCTAAAAAAATAAATAAATCACCATCTTTTTGACTGTGTGAATCTTAGCAGTGCCAGACTGCTACAGTATTTTTTTTTTTTTTTACGTTAGAAAATAATAATACAGAAAAGTTAAGTATTATCTTTAAGAATAACACACACATGCAGTGCTTAATGTATATACTACCTTGAAAACTGATGAGAAATATTTTTATTTTAAAAGTTTCTAATTTGACACCTCAGCACATTGCGAGAGTCTAAGAATTAAAATGGTGTGTGTGCACATTTCAAAGCTACATGCTGGTCCATGGTTTTGGCGTTCATTTTCCTGAAATCTCTCCTGAATCTGCAAAACATATACATGATTCTTTACTAGGCAGATGCAATCTTAAAATCTGAATCACGGCTACATGCTGGCTTCAATTTTTTTACAACACAGGACGTCTGCGAATTGGTCAGAACATGATGGCAACTGCTCAAAGATGCTTTCGGTGTAATGATTAAGATGAATGTGCCTCTCAGAAAATTATGTTTATGGTGTGACATTTTGGAAAACATGTAGGAACTGCGATGACTTAGCAGGCTGTTTTTTTTTTTTAATAATCGTTCAATATATTATTAATTTGTTTTGTTGTTGATGGTTCCTTAATGTACATAATATAAAAATATAATCATTGTCTTGTGGTTTACTCCTCAAATATCCATCCCCATATCTGAGTATACAAGAAAGTCGAGGGGAGTCCACTCCCGGTTTTTTGAAAATAAAACGGCACTGATCAGAGACTGACTAGGTCATCATACAAGATCAGCATATTGTTGCTGACCAATCACTTTTGCTTTAAAAACATTGTTTAACAACGAAGCGATACAAACAAAGGTAGAGAGTCTGACAAGTGATGAATAACTAAACATACTAATGGGTTTTTGTATTTATTCCATATT
This sequence comes from Erpetoichthys calabaricus, assembly GCF_900747795.2. NCBI lineage: Eukaryota > Metazoa > Chordata > Cladistia > Polypteriformes > Polypteridae > Erpetoichthys > Erpetoichthys calabaricus. The sequence goes on along the minus strand of NC_041406.2, from coordinate 58,166,296 downwards.
TATTAATTTATCTTATTCACAACTCAAAATTCCTGATATTGTGAAAGTAATCCATTAGCAGAATTATATTTTAAAATATTTGCCTCCCTTATTTCAGTGTTTTTCTCTCTCTCTCAAAATAGATAGTTGAAATATCATATTCTTTTTGTTCTTAACATCAGCCTTATCATACATATTAAATAGCACACCAGGGATTTTTCCTGCCTTGCATCCAAACCTGTTGCGGTAGACTCCAGATTTCCTGCAATCCTACTCTGGATAAACAGGTTTAGATAATGTATATGTTGTTCTTAATTTCAGACTCTGTCTCTGTTGTTTTATGCCTGTCCGTACTCCTATTACCGGCTCTTACTCTGCTCATTATGGGTTTACTGTCCTTTATGGTGGTCTATTCACGACTCACTGCCCCTAACCTTGACACTACATGCTTGTTGTTCTTTGTTTCCCTCAATACAGCTAGGTGGGGTCTGTACACTCATTCAAGTCTAAGAGCCCTGTTCTTACTAAGCCCCTGTGATTTTCATGAGAAAATATTTTAAAAATTTTAATATTGTGTAAAATTGTTCATATTCAGTGTCTAGTTTTGATTATGCTTGTTTTTATCAGACAAAAACAAAATCAGATAGTAAACCAGACATTGTAGAAAGCGTCCACTAACATTAAACTCATATCCAAATCTGTTAGGTGTACAATTCTGTCTGATTGTGACACAAAACTAACTCCGTAGGCGCTCCATGCCATAATTACTAAAACTAAAATTGAAACTAATATATATATAAAAATAAAATAGAAATGTCTTTGTGAAATAAAAACTAAACTAAAACTAAAAATACACGATGAAGGAAAACTAAAACTAAACTGAATTTCCAAGTAAGGTCAGAAAAAATATAGAAATAAAAACTAATATAAAAGGGCAAAACTATAATAACCTTGGTCCAAACCCACCATTACCTAATGTCCATCACTTGACAAAACTGCTATCATCACTTCATACACTATGCAGGTGTCCGAAACATATTCATTGATCAAGAACACAACTTAAGTCGAAACCAGGAAGACCCACATATGAGACACTGTGCTGTTCAAATAATAAAGTTACTTGACGTCCAAGCATCTCTCAAGGTTGAAGTTTTGAGCGGCTGCATTTCTAAAACAATGGTCTGCTTATCCCTCTTTAAGTACACAGTCTCTTTGACTAAGGTTTTTGAGCTTAGCAACAAGATATTGGTGGTTTGCAACTGAAAAGAGAAAAATAATAAAACATGCAGGCGAGAACTTTTTTATGATTTAACTCTTACTGTACTGGCGCACATTAGGATATAATACTTATTTTCATATATGCTTATGATTCTCTCTGAATACATGCAAATCATCAACTTTAAGAATATACTTTTTCAGCATTATCTACATGTTGTAGGCTATAACTTTTGTCCTCCTCCACGCAATGTTTATGACAGGTCTGTGCACACGTATATTACCTAGTATATATTCTGCCATTTTGTTAAATTCTGTGAATTTGTGGAATCTGTTTAAGGTGTCAGTCATAACTGATGTCTGTTAAAAGTCTTAATATGTCTGCATTGTACATTTTAGTGTGAAGGACGAAGTTTGAAAAGAACAAAGGTGTTCAGGCAAAAGTGCAGGACGAGTGGAACAGGCAAGCTTGGTTTCACATTCAGTTTCACATTAAAAGTTTGTATCCGTTTTTATTGCCTATTGTTTTAAAGCTAGTCTTATTTTATTGTTTAAATTTTTTCATAAGTATATTTTTTTGTCCATTGTTCAGAGAATGTACTGCACCATGAAACCTTTATAAAATATGAGATGTAAGTGAATTAAGTGTATCACCCCATGCCTCATGTGGAAAAGTAGTTGTTGTTTGGTTGGGGGTCTGGGACTTGGGTTACATTGGAGGTTAATGAGCAGCAAAAAGGCACCCTGCCTTTGGCAGCAATATTCCACATGCCAGCCCTGGTTGTATAGTCGATAATGGGGAGAGCTTTAGACTGTGAAAACAAGGTGCAGTTGAGCCGCTGAGACTCTACAAAACACTTCTACAAGCTCAACTGTATAAAGACAATCGGTTGCCATCACTGGAACAATTCTGTGTGAAATGCAGTTTAGCCCACAAAATGTTTTCATTGCTGAATTTGCTCACTATAATATACCTCCCCATTTCCAAAACTACCCTTTTTTCTAATTCAGAGATGCCACTTATTACATTTCAGAATTACTGAAAGCCTACAAGATAGCTTACTCTCAGAATTCTTAAAACAATACTTAAAGAGCAATTCTATAATCATAAAAACAGACAAGCAGAAACTCACTGTTCAAAGATGACTTTCTGCTAGACATGACTTCATACAATTGACAGATCTAGAGATTCTTATGTAAACCAGAGACCTTCTAAAACAGGGGTGTCGAACTCTGGGCCTGGAGGGCCGCAGTGGCTACAGGTTTTCATTCTGACCCTTTTCCTAATCAGTGAGTAGTTTTCACTGCTAATTAACTCCTTTTCCCTTCATTTCAATAGCCCTTTTTTTAAGGATTCAGTCCTCTGAATTGATTTGTTTCTTCATTAAATGGCAGCCAAACAGAAATGTTAATTAAGCTCGTTATTTAATTCCATGGCTTGTTGCTGCTCTCATTCTGCCACAGCAGACATTTCCAAATGTGTTGATTTTTCTGTTTTTTTCTGTCATATGGTGGCTTGTTTGATGTCTCATTATTGTTTGGCTACTAATTAAGGAAAAAGAGACAACTAAGGAGCCTGAGTCAAGTTAATTAAAACTAAAGCAAAAGAAGTTAATTAGCAGTAAAAACGGCTCACTAATGAAGAAGATGGTTAGAATGAAAACATGCAGCCACTTCGGCCCTTGAGGACCGGAGTTCGACACCTGTGTTCTAAAACTCCTTCCGGGGGAGCTCCCATCTGTGAGAGGTGCTGTCCTACACCTGCCTCCTTTAGTACACCATTGACTCTGCTTAAATGGCACTTCTCTTAAATACAAGTAGAACCTCATCCTCCTGTTCCTCACTTCTGAGCTAAATTGGGCTGAACGCCCATGACAAGCATGTTTTAAGATCTTTCAGGTAAGGAAGTCAGAGCTTTCAAGTCAGGTTGTTATATTCACTGATCAGTGGCTAACCCAATTGCACACCTTAAAATGACTTCAATGAAGCAACCTCATTCTCACCCTCCATTTCTTGCTCAGAGGCCCAGCCTCCCAGAAATTCAATTCACCTCCTGACTATAGACTCTTCATAATGTTGTATGAGGTGGCTTAACATCCACTTTGGACATCAGGTGATACCGACCTCTAGCACATGTGTGCTCCTGAGCCCTTTAAAAGTTCAGGTGTCCAAGGAAACTGTCAGGCTGCTTTCTTTGTCTTCTGCACGGGCGAGTCCCCTCTGTGAGCCACCAGCTACCACTTGTCAGTCTTGTATCCTCCTTAGCCTCTTTCTGTAACATTTAAGAGAGTCACGCATCAGCTGCCAATCCTGTCAGAAGGTTGTCCTCCTTCTGGTGTCTTCTGGTCCCCCAGGCTGCAGAGACCTATTTTCTACTGCCTTGTAGTGACATGTATCTTCCCAAGCTAGAAGTGGCCTTTCCCTGCCACTGTGGGTCTCTTCACGAGGCTTCCTGCTCGACATTTCCCTGCTGTTTGCTATACTGCGGCCTTCTTGTCCTCAGTAACCTTTTTCAAGCAGGGGAATCAACAACAAACTGGGATTAAAATCATGTTAAGAAAGGAATATAATGATAATAATAGAAGATATAACAATTGCATAGAATATATACTAAACATGTAATAAACGTAAAAACAAGAGCCAACATTCAGTTGTTAGCAGTTGCTGCCTCTTTTTATTATCTAATGCTAATGAGCCTGTGAAACAGAGGGGTAGAGTGCCATTTATAGCTTGGCATCACACAAAGTGATACAACAAGAGCTCGACTTAACATGATGGTGTACTGATACTGTTGTTCAGTGTTATTAGGCGTTGGTCCCTCACATACTCTATGAGTTAATCCCAGGGTGGGATGAGGATAATGTTGCTGCTTTTAAGTTGTGCGCTAGTCATAGTCACCTGTTCAAATATTTTCAGAGCTAAAATACTCTAATATGGGGTCACAGCTGGCCAGATGCTATCTAGCCAGTTTTAGATTCAACTCAGGAAGCAGCCCTGGATGGGACACCAATGCCTCCCAGCGACTGCTCATGCAGGGCCAGTTTAGAATCACATAACCCATATTTAGTGTCTATAAAAATTATTCACCCTTTGGAAGTTTTCTAACTTTATTGTTACAATATTTTTTTTGAGCAACAGAAAAAAAACCTTTAATGCCAGAGTGAAAACATCCCTGCAAAACGGTGCTAAGATGGGCACAAGTCACTTCTCTTTGTAGATCACTACATTCATTGGTTCCCCATAGCAGGACATATTAAGTACAAATCCTTGATGCTTGCCTATAGAATAGTCAATAGACCAGCATATGCAGTGACCTCCATAATGTTTGGGACAATGACATATTTTTCCACGATTTTTCCCTTGAGATACGTGTCTGAGGAGAGAGAGAGAGGCTGGGAGAATGCGCTGATAGCTTGTTGCCACACCCCCCACACAATGAACCCCCAGGATTGGGGCCCGAGTGCAGCGGGTGATACTTCAGCACCACACTGGAACAGTATGAGTTTTTTTTTTTTTTGAGAGTGGCTGGAGTGCCAATCCTGCCACCAAACCCCACGTTTTCCCTGTAAGTTGGTGGACCTGCCTGCAGGGCTAGATGCAAATTAATGTCATACCCAGGACGAAGAAATTGCAGGTTAAGGGACTTGCTGAAGGGCCCAATGGAGTAGAGTCACTTCTGATGTTTACGGGATTCGAACCAGAACCTTCCAATTGTCTTGCTTTGCCCATAAGCGTCTGAAAAGCAAATAAATGTAAACTGTAAATAATTATTCACATAAGTATAATCCTCCCTTTATGTCAGTATTTAGAAGATGCACTTTTAGCAGCCATGACTGGCTCATGTCTGTGTGGACAGACCTCTCTCTGTTAGCTTTGCCCATCCAGACACTGCATTTTTTCCATTCTTCTTTGGCATGTTGGCCAAGCCGTGTCACGTGGTATGGGGATTGTGAGTTAACAGCCACTTTCAAGGCAAGCCACAAGTTCACAATTAGATTGAGATCTGGACTCTGACATCGCCACTCCAAGACATTAATACTGTCATTTTTAAGGCATTGCTTTAGTAGCTTTGGCATTATGTTTGGGGTCGTTGTCTTGCTGGAAAACAAATCTTACCCCAAGGTGCAGATTTTCTGTAGACTTTGTTGGGTTTTCTTCCAGCATTTCCTTGTATTTTGCTGCATTCATTTTGCCAACTGCACTGCATCCTCAAAGCATGATCTTCAAAATGCTGATGGTGTATTTTTGATAATATGCAGTATTTGGCTTCCTCCAAACATGACATTTAGTGTGATGGCCAAAAAAGCTCAATTTTGGACTCTGAGACTATGGAGCCTTCTTCTATTTTGACTTCAGAGCCTCCAATGTACCTTTTGGCAAACGCTGGATGTCAGGTGTGTTTTTTTTAATAGCAATGGCTTTTTCTTTGGCACTTGTCCTTAAAACTATGACTGTTGCATACATAAGCTCTCCAAATCACTGTAGCTTGTAACTCCTTCAGAGTTATCAGAGGTCTCTTGGTGGTCTCCTTCATAAGTTTTCTTCTTGCACAATCACTCAGTTTTACAGCTCTGCTATACTCTTTTCGTTTCTTAACACTAGAGTTCCTGAAGCCTAAAAAAGAACTTGTAATCCCGGCCCGCCTTAAATCCCTTCTCACCTTTCCATCAGTGTCTTTTGTTTTGTAAATGTGCCCACCAGCACAAGTAGCCTGCTATCCCATCCCCTGCCTTGACGGAGCTCAGCTCTCCCAGCTCAGGCCAAGGCTCCTTATCTGTGTGTGAGGTTCCTGGAGTTGTATAGGGTAAATAATACAGTATATCATTATTTGGAACACATGCATTTCATGTGTGTTCCATGTCTACAAAGATCTGGGTAAGTGCAGGGTGAAAGGAAATGCAAGAAATGCTGAACACATACCTAAAGCAGAAACTTTTTCCATGTTATACTAATAATGATGTGAAGTGTGTAATGTGTAAAGATTTTAGTCCAAATATCAAATAAACACATGTGCTTTCAATGAGTAAACTCAAACTCAAATGTTAATCGACAGGGAGTTTATACATATTCTGGAATGGTGTACAGGTAAGAACTGCTGCCTTATAACCCGGAGGTCCCAGGTTCGAGACTGGGCGTTTTGAGTAATGAGCTGCTATTATTATTATTATTTGTACAGTATAATAAAAACAAATTTTGTCTATTTGTAAAAGTTAGTGCTTGCTTTTTTATTATTCAGTTTTATTCTCCCAGTGACGTTCACGTGGTACAACGAACTTACCTCTCCCTCTCTGAGTTGATAGCATTTATCTCCATTCTTTTCACAAGAGCAGCACTGTGGCTGATGCCTACTCAGAACTATTTGTTGTACCAGCAATCAAAGATGCGATGTCCCGTGACCGCTATCAGACTGGACAAAGGCAGGACCGTAACAACAGACCGCTTCTCCACAGCGTTTTCACTGGCTAATAGGCTGCTGCATCGAATTGCAACTCTGCTTGGCACCATAAAGTAAAATGGGCCTTCCACCTGAAGCTAAAGTCACTTCAGTATGTGAGCAATTCGCCATGCTACTGTTTAGATCTGGCAGTGCCACGGTGACGGTGTATGCGCCCAAAAAGAAGAAGCCTTTGATTTCGTAGGCTTAAGGAATTCTAGTGTTAATAGATTATATTAACTGACCTCCAAGGGTTGCAGTCCTCTGACTTGTAGAGTTGCTCAGAGTGTTCTTTTGTCTTCACTGTGTAGGTTAGGCCACCATATTAACTCAGCACAAGTTGGATCTTACAGATAACGTGCATTTATATTACAATGAAGTGAAACCCCAGACAGGTGGTCTCCACTGAACCAATTCTGTGACTTCTAAAACCAGTTGGCTGCCTCACTGATGATTTAAGTGTGTCATATTAAAGGGGTTGAACACTAGTGTGGGGATCAAAACAACAAGCAGCTGAGGATTGGTGCAAGTCTATAGCGGGGCCAAATGACACACACACCCAGAATGTCATGGACCCTCTTAGATGCTTCAATTAACATAACCCATAAGTTTTGTGGATGTGGGAGAAAAATATCCACAGATGCAGGGAAATAATGCAAATTCCACACAGACAATGAACGAATGTGGGGTTTGAACCCATGCTTTATGTATGAGCTAGCAGCACTGTGGCAAAACAAAAGACAGAGATCATTTGCATGCTGAAAAGGAAAGACGGTAAAGATGCAAAATTTCAGCTGTATAGCCTTCATCAGCTTTCCTGATATATTTACAGAATATATTTGTATTCCTAGTAAAGCATTGTGGGCCAGAAAGCCACTTATTAACTTATTATTCATTACAGAGCATCTAGGATTCTAGCCAAGTGTAAGTCAGAAAACAAAACTGCATTATGTACTGTATGTTACACCCAAGTCTCATTTTGTTGCCAGGACTACAAAGATACCCTTTGTTTATATTTTGTACAGTGTGCTACGATTGTGATGTACGGCTTTAGTAATCGCCTTAATTTGTTCATTTTATTTGTCAACGTGGTAAATTACCAGACAGCCCGTGAGAAATGTCAGTGTGAGGTGGAGTTGACAACATTTGAAATTTTGGAGGAAGTGGCAGGCAGCAGTGCTGGCCTCTCGTGATGGCGGCTTCCTTTCCCTGCACATTTGTAATTTTAGACTACAGTATACCTTTACCCCAAAAGACTGCTTTAGAAATGAAACTTGATCTGAACTCAGGCCAACCGTGCGAATCTAATTAGCATGACTTCCTAAACAGAATTAAACAGGATATTTCATGTAAACCATATATAATATGGAATGCCGTCTTTTCTTTATTTGTAATTCTGTACTTTACTTCTGAGATAATTATAGTATATTTTCTGAGATGGCCATTTAGATCAGAGGTTGTTTAGTTGCTGAAGAATATTGCATGTGTACAACCCTGCAGGCTTAGACAAGCTCATCACCCTGATGTCAAATCACAACAAAGATTCTGACACAACACAGATCTCTCCTTCACCTGACCTGCTTTCTCCCGTCAGTAGTGAAGACTTTGTATACAGGCTTTGAACTGTGAGTAGCTCAAAAATGATGTGTTTAATATTTTGCATTTGGTTTTAGAACATGTGGAGATTGTCACAGCTTGCTCTGGAGATGTTCAATGGGGTGCTGGGAACAGGACGCTGAGCACCTCAGACCATCTCCTGCCTCAATGCAGGACACCAGGCTCTTTGGAAGACTCCCAGTCATGGGCTGGTACAGGCCTATATAAATCAGTATGATAGAAGTCGATTTAATGAATATCTTGAGCCAGACAGGGGTCCTTCTTTGCCTGGTGGTGTTGTCTCAGAAAGATAGCATAAGAGCCAGAGTGAGACAAAGAAAAAATTTTAACTCAAATCAACTGATCTGATGAATTTATACTAAGAAGGCCTTGGATAACACCTCTATGGTGCCAGTTTTTCATTGTTAATGTCCTTCAAGTGCTTCAGTATCAGATATTATTACAACTTGGGCCTGGTTAAAATAATTAACCATAACGTGCATCGAAGATATGCCATATTGGTCCTGATTAAGCTGTCATGCATGCCCACTTAGAGGGCACCTTCAAGTAACTACACCCTGAGACAAGAGATGGCGCTGTCACTAGCTCCATGTTCTTTTCTACCTGCAGTTCTGAAGGGCAAAATCCAGAAGACACCTGACCTCACTTATGGAAGTCTTGCCCCTTCTTGGGTAATTTCAATACGTTCAGACCTCTTACAGGAAGTGGCTGTTCATTTCAGGACCTTCAGCCAACTGAAATGGAGCTTCTGTCACGTAGCTGACTCAACTCGGGCAAACCATGGCTCTGGTTGTTCATAGATGCTTACCGTATATAAACTGATAAAAATGATTTTTTGGGGTGGTAAATATATATAAAATGAGTAAAGTTTACTTTGATTAATTTACTTTTAATGTGAAATATGCAATTTTAGGTAAAATTCACACTGTTACCCATTTTTTAACAGTACAAAATGCAGTTCATAAGATCATATTAAGTTTAATTTAAAATAGTTCATACAATGTAGTAGAATAATTTAAGTAAAAACTTAATTCAAAAATCTAGTTACAGTTACTCAAATAGGTAATGCTCGCTTGTGCATGCGCATTAGTTGCAGTACAACTTGGAGGATGCAGTAGGACGTATTAATGAAACTTCAAAAATACAGTGGATTTTTCTAAACGAAGTGGCATTCTGCAATTCGAATTAAAGGTAAGATATATTTGCTTACATAAAAGAATATAGGTTTCAGTTCATTCACAATTGCCAATGTATAACTGAGTAATTGTTGACCGTATTCGTCGGAAGCCAGTTTCTCCCGCCGTTATGAGTTCATTTTGGTTAAAGTTAACAACATGGAGTGTATCAGTTGATTTAAGTGTGGAGTCGAAGCTTTGGCCGAATTGTAAACAAACTTCAAGTCCTCAAATCAAAGTATTTTTAAGCACAACATTATTAATGCTCAACGGGAACTGTTGTAATGTTAGATATTTATTATCAAATGTTTGTGAAAAAGGAAATGTCGCTGGATTTTCTTTAAGCATTTGTGGCGTTTAAACAGATACTAATCCTGACTTGTACGCTAGGCATGCATTGTGTAACATGGTAATGTGTGAGGTATTAAATACCACTCTGTTACAAAATGTTCAAAGTTACGTAACATTATTTTGCAAAATTCAGTACATTGCTTGCATAGAAAAACAAACGCTGCGTTTTTATATAAACGCATCGACAATTTGGAGTTGTGTGTTAATGTGTACCATGGCAGGGTGACGGTGATTCGTAGCTAAGCATACTCATGAAATTGCGGTAGATGATATTGATTTTACACAGATTATTGATAAGTAGGGCAATCGATTTGGAACATGTCAATACTGTAAGGCAAAATGGAAAAAGGTGAATCACGTAATATTAAAGCAACTGTTTGCAAACTGTGTTAGTAAGGCTTGGGTTGACAAAAAAAAAAAAGTGACTTTTTTTAGAGCAGAACGTCACTCACATAGTACAGCCGTAGCCACAAGTATTGGTTTTCACAAAGTTTGCTGCTTCAGTGCTTTTAGATCTTTTTGTCAGATGTTTCTATGGTATACTGAAGTATAATTACAAACATTTAATAAGTGTCAAAGGCTTTATTGACAATTATATTAAGTTTATGCAAAGAGCCAATATTTACAGTGTTGACTCTTCTTTTTCAAGACCTCGGCAATTCGCCCTGGTATGCTGTCAATCAACTTCTGAGCCAAATCCTGACTGATGGCAGCCCATTGTTGCATAATCGATGCTTGGAGTTTGTTAGAATTTGTGGGTTTTTGTTTGTCCACCTGCCTCTTGAGGATTGACCACAAGTTTTCAATGGAATTAAGGTCTGGGGAGTTTCCTGGCCTTGGACCCAAAATTTCGATGTTTTGTTCCCTGAGCCACTTAGTTATCACTTTTGCCTTGTGCTACATGGTCCTCCATCATGCTGGAAAAGGCATTGTTTGTCACCACACTGTTCTTGGATGGTTGGGAGAAGTTGCACTTGAAGGACGTTTTGATACTATTCTTTATTCATGGCAGTGTTCTTGGGCAGAAATATAAGTGGGCCCACACCCTTGGATACGAAGCAACCCCAGACATGGATGGTCTCAGGATGCTTCACTGATGTTACGACACAGAACTCATGGTAGCGTTCACCTTTTCCTTCGCCAGGCAATCGATATTCCAGATGTCCCAAACAGTCAGAAGGAGGATTCATCCAAGAAAATAATTTTGCACCAGTCTTCTACTGTTCAATCCTTGTACTTCCTACAGAATTTCATTCTGTCTTTGACGTTTTCTTGGTTTCTTTGCTGCCCTTCTTTACACAAGGCTGTTGGCCAAAGGTCTTCGCCTCATTGTGCATGCAGATGCGCTCCCACCCACCTGCTGTCAAAACTGACCAAGCTCTGCACTGGGGGCAACACGATTCTGTAGCGGACTGGTGCTTGCTGAACACTTTTAGGTGATCATTTTGTGCCAGGGCCAAAATAAGTGAAAATGGATTTTATGCTAATAAAGCTCTTTGCAATGAATTAATATGAATCTGATCATTCTGCATAATAATATAAAAACAATCTGAATTGTCACCACAAAAACTGAAGCCGCAAATTTTGCAAAACACAACATTTGTGTCATTTTAAAAACTTTTGGCCACTGCTGTATTTGAATGTGACTTTAAAGAGACCCCTATCAATGGATTGTTTGTTTAATTATATTTTTTTAATACTCTGAACCCACCAATTTAATTAGTGAATGCATATTTCACAATGATTAGGGCAAAAAGTGTGAATTAATATATTTTTACACACCTACAGTATGCACAAAGTTTACATTCCATTAATTAGACTTTCCCTATATACAGGTAATTAACAAATGTATATTCTAAGGAGGGAAAAGGCTTTCACTTTGTTAGACCATTATTATGAGATATTAAAAATTAGTCATAGCAGGGATAAGTGAAAGAATAATAAATAATATATGTGAAAAATAATTGTGTATTTTTGAAACATTATCAGGTTCAATGCATTTTCAAATCCAGTTAAGTGTCCACATGATATTAATTCATAAATCAATCCTTCTTCAACAGATCACTCATCCTGTGCAGTATATTTTGTGCAAACAATATGAGCAACATAAATAAAAACCTGGTTTCCTCTGTTAGATTAAAAGAGAACCGTATAGTTTGTTAAAATAAGCACATCTATAACATTGTTTATTTCCACAGTTTTCTGAAACACTGTACATTGTCACCAACAGACTGCTGGATCAGGTGGAGCTGGTTCATCATTCCTAAGGTATGGCAGTTTTTGATACTGTGGCACTTTGTGCAGTTGTAAGAGAAAATTCTGTTCATGAGAATATATTCTGAACCCAAACATTGACACTTTAAATTATTTTGCATTTTAATGCTTTGAATTTAAAATATAACAGAAACAGAATAAGAAGTGTAAGATTAATCATCTTTAATTGTACTATAAACCAATTAAGCCATATTCACTCTAAATATATTTCTTGTCAGAACCTCAATATTGAAAGGAGAAGAGATGGAGTTATCCAGTGCTTCATAGAGTACCTCAGAGAAAGTAATGAGGACCTTTTCCAAGACTGCCAGGTATGGCCTTTATTTAGTCTACTGAAAGAATTTGCACAGTTGTACAGTAAAAGCGTAGGAGTATAATTATGTACTGCATATAGAATTTGCCAAACAAATAAACATAATACATCATTATATTTGTATTAATCTGTCACTTTTTTTTAATAAGGAGGATAATAAAGATGGAAATACTGAGCATCTCTTAAAGATCCTTGTCGTCCATAGTGCCACTGCAGAGGACCCAGTGGATTTTGCCATTATTATTTACGGCTGTAAAGTGCTGACTAACTGTGGAAGCAGAGCAAAGGCTTGCATCCTATTAATGGGGTTTATTTATGCTTTAAATTTAGTCTACCCAGAAAAGCTAAAGTATATGTTTGAGTTTTTCCAAAAGATTTTCCTTGAGATTGATTGGGATAAAGCTGCTTGGAAAAGTTCAGACACTAAAAAACAAATTGCTGGCTTGAATGTAACTACTCAAGTTAATAATGGATAATAGGTTCTTGTTACACTTTGTTAAAACATCATTGTGTCCTGGAATATTAAAACACTAGGTGAACTTTAGTTTTTAAAACAAAAGCTTACCTCACTTCTAATTTGTAAATATGTATTTTGTTTTTTGTAACATTTGTCTGTTTTGCAAATCAAAGTTGTATTGCTGTTGTATGATAAGGGTAGTAGTTATTATGACGATTTGCTTTTTTGTGTATATTGATAATTTTTCATGTGCCACATGTAAAGCTCTGCGCAATTACAGTTTTATGGTCAGTGGTTTCATACTAGAGTGACAGAAGTGTACATTGTGGTTTGAATTTGAATTTTATTAAAATTCTGCATTATTTGAATTTTTGAATTAGTGTCAGGGCTGACAAGTACAGTAACAGAACTGTTAAATTAATAATCTGATGCTGATATTAAAATTTCAACAATGTAAAAAACAATTGTTTACTTTAAAATGTAATGATCTCAAAAACGAAAATATTTTGTTCAGAACACTTGTTTCTCAATAAAAACAAAAAAGTGCAACATTCATTTTTGAGTGATTTTAATCTTAAAGCATTGTTGTGATGTGAGATTTTTGCATATAAGTTGATAAATATTAGGCACAATACATAAAACAAAAAGGCAGTGTGCTCTTTAAGGTGGCCATTAGCATATCATTATCTCATTGGACCAATAGCATGAGTTTTCCACATTCGACTTATACGACCGACATTATAAAATACCAGAAATTATACGGTAAAATCAAGTCCCGACTTTTCCATGGGAGAACTTAGCTGCGAGTATACAGTGGTGTGAAAAACTATTTGCCCCCTTCCTGATTTCTTATTCTTTTGCATGTTTGTCACACAAAATGTTTCTGATCATCAAACACATTTAACCATTAGTCAAATATAACACAAGTAAACACAAAATGCAGTTTGTAAATGGTGGTTTTTATTATTTAGGGAGCAAAAAAAAATCCAAACCTACATGGCCCTGTGTGAAAAAGTAATTGCCCCCTGAACCTAATAACTGGTTGGGCCACCCTTAGCAGCAATAACTGCAATCAAGCGTTTGCGATAACTTGCAATGAGTCTATTACAGCGCTCTGGAGGAATTTTGGCCCACTCATCTTTGCAAAATTGTTGTAATTCAGCTTTATTTGAGGGTTTTCTAGCATGAACCGCCCTTTTAAGGTCATGCCATAGCATCTCAATTGGATTCAGGTCAGGACTTTGACTAGGCCACTCCAAAGTCTTCATTTTGTTTTTCTTCAGCCATTCAGAGGTGGATTTGCTGGTGTGTTTTGGGTCATTGTCCTGTTGCAGCACCCAAGATCGCTTCAGCTTGAGTTGACGAACAGATGGCCGGACATTCTCCTTCAGGATTTTTTGGTAGACAGTAGAATTCATGGTTCCATCTATCACAGCAAGCCTTCCAGGTCCTGAAGCAGCAAAACAACCCCAGACCATCACACTACCACCACCATATTTTACTGTTGGTATGATGTTCTTTTTCTGAAATGCTGTGTTCCTTTTACGCCAGATGTAACGGGACATTTGCCTTCCAAAAAGTTCAACTTTTGTCTCATCAGTCCACAAGGTATTTTCCCAAAAGTCTTGGCAATCATTGAGATGTTTCTTAGCAAAATTGAGACGAGCCCTAATGTTCTTTTTGCTTAACAGTGGTTTGCGTCTTGGAAATCTGCCATGCACGCCGTTTTTGCCCAGTCTCTTTCTTATGGTGGAGTCGTGAACACTGACCTTAATTGAGGCAAGTGAGGCCTGCAGTTCTTTAGACGTTGTCCTGGGGTCTTTTGTGACCTCTCAGATGAGTCGTCTCTGCGCTCTTGGGGTAATTTTGGTCGGCCGGCCACTCCTGGGAAGGTTCACCACTGTTCCATGTTTTTGCCATTTGTGGATAATGGCTCTCATTGTGGTTCGCTGGAGTCCCAAAGCTTTAGAAATAGCTTTATAACCTTTACCAGACTGATAGATCTCAATTACTTCTGTTCTCATTTGTTCCTGAATTTCTTTGGATCTTGGCATGATGTCTAGCTTTTGAGGTGCTTTTGGTCTACTTCTCTGTGTCAGGCAGCTCCTATTTAAGTGATTTCTTGATTGAAACAGGTGTGGCAGTAATCAGGCCTGGGGGTGGCTACGGAAATTGAACTCAGGTGTGATACACCATAGTTAGGTTATTTTTTAACAAGGGGGCAATTACTTTTTCACACAGGGCCATGTAGGTTTGGATTTTTTTTTCTCCCTAAATAATAAAAACCATCATTTAAAAACTGCATTTTGTGTTTACTTGTGTTATATTTGACTAATGGTTAAATGTGTTTGATGATCAGAAACATTTTGTGTGACAAACATGCAAAAGAATAAGAAATCAGGAAGGGGGCAAATAGTTTTTCACACCACTGTATATGGTATTGTCATTGGTGCCCCGACCCTTGAACTTTTTTCACCCTTGTTCATTACAAAGGACACTAAATCCTAAAAATAATACTTTGTATATCATAATTACGAGGATTCACATTTTAAGGTAATATACATAGAGTGTAAACAGCCACCTGTCTCTTTTATACTATTACAGCATCTGGTGTAGGGTAAGACGAACACACAATGCACATGCACACTAACATTGGCCCACCAAATGACCTAACTAGCATTTCTTTAGAGTTTGAGAAGAAATCAGACCAACCAGAGATACACCCAAAAAAATAAGGGGAGAACCTGCAAGCTCAGCCGCCACAACAGGAACTGTGCCCCAGGTCCTTAGAGGAATGCGGCAGCAGAACTAACCATTGAGCCCCCATTTCACCGGCATGGAGACTTCTTTTATAAGGAGAAGTGCATGCATACTGTAAGTTTAATTTTTCTATCATTGAAAGTGTGACACTTGCTGGTTAGATTCCCACCTCCGACTGGTCTGCCACCCATAAAAAATATGTTTGTTAACAGTTGTACCAAATTATAAATAAGTCCATTGTCTTATATAATATATAATGATAATAATAAGAAAAAAACAAAGTGTGATACATTTGAGTTTCCACAGTTTACTGGGGTCCTCTTTGTTAGGACAAGAAGTTCAGGCTGTGATGAGGTCACCACTGGAGCTCCTCAGAGTTTTGTGTTAGGGTTGTTATTTCATCAATTTGTAATTATGATGTGTATTTAGGTAAAGACAGTAAGCCTGGCAACACAATACTACAGAAGAAAGACAAGGCATATTAACTAAGAAAATAGAAAAGAAAAGAAAAAAAACTGGCAGTCTGGAGGCCGAGGTGAGCACTTTGGAGATGGTGTCTGTGTGTACAGAACAAAAACACAGAGTGCTGTATGTAGGCAACTAGAACGTTAATATACACAAAGATTAGGAGAAGAAAAGCTACAACAATTATGTTCTTAAAGGGATTTAGATGTTTATTTTGACACGTCCTCATCCTTCAGGCAATGTGCAGAAGCAATTAAAAAGCTAATAAAATGTTGAGATAGATCATAAAAATAAAAGAACATAAATCAAGGGAGGTCCTGTCAACACACATTTGAGACAGAATTTGCTGTACTGGCAGCAACAAAAACACAAATGCAGTACAATCGGTGAGGCCGTGAACACTCTCAGGTACTGAAAACCTGAGACAACAAGCAAAATTCACAAGTGAAACCCACCAAAGTCCTGTAACTACACCGTGAAACTTGCCTTCAAGAACAGCTGATTAACATCTTAAGTAGTGACTTCCACTTTTGAACAGATTTACATGTCTTAGGCATCACAGATTACAATTTGATCATTTTAATGATGTCTCTGTGAACGACCCTATCATCTTCCGGGGTAAACTCCAATGTACATGCGCCGAGTCAGGGGGCTATAAGTAAGCCCACACTCACCCGTTGCCTTTCACCCTGGGCAACTCCAGAGAGGAACAGAGTCCAGCCAATCTCCAGGAGTTTGGTTCCAGAGCCCAAGTTGCGCATTGGGGAAAGGCCCGACCACCAAGCGCTTGTCAACTTGCCCCCACCAGGCCTACTTTCAGGGTAGGGCCCCATTTTCCTTTTTCTTTTTCTAAAACACTTCATTTGACTTTTCACCTAGGACCAATTTGCCTTGGGTAACCCTATCAGGGGCAATCGTCCCAACAACATAGCTGCTAGGATCACTGGGACACATAAACACTCCACCATGATAAAGTGGTGATTCACAGAGAAGTAAAAGTTGTTTTCAAAAGTGCAAAATCACAGATGGTAAAAATAAAATGGATTAAATTCTTTGCACAAAAAAGTTACAGTGAAGGTGAAAAGGGCAAAACTAACAAAAAAGAGTTCAATAACCAAGTTCCTAGAAGCAAATGATTATACAAAAACTAGGGTGCGACACAATATGTGCCTGTCACACACGTGTGCTTGGGAGGCAGGCCAAGAGATTAACTGAGGGCGGAACACAAGAGAAGGTTTTTCGAAGTGCACTAACCTTTCCTCTCCCTGTCCTACGGATCTCCAGAAGAGAAACCAGCATACAGCTCCTCCACTTCCTGGTTCCATTTCCTAACCACGCCTCTTACTGAGGTCACTTCCGGCCTCAGTTACTTGACCCCACCTCTTCCTTCCCAGCTACTATAAAAGCCCAGCACCTTTCCTCTTTAGTTGTCCCTTTTTTGAACGTGGAACCAGGTATTATTCTGGAGCCATTTCTTGAAATTGTGATTTTTGTTGCATTTACACTGTACAATATAGAGGGTGGTTCCCCAAACCTTTTTCTGCTCTTTTTGTGTCTTTACAGTGCCGCTGTCCTAAATAGGCAAGGACGAATGACAAAACACATTGCATGACCCTGGGTCACATGACTGGTGATAGGCATAGCATCAACAAATTTCATGGCGACTGCTAACAGAATGAACACAAAACGGCATCAGAAACAGCATTAACTCAGGCAAACTGAAGGTGAGTGATATCGCTGTCATAGCAATAGAAGTGATTCATTTTCAAAAAATAACTACAATGTACAAAAATTGTCAGAAATGATGCTAAACAAAAAAGTTACAGGTTTTACAACAGTGTGTGTGTGTGTATGTTCAAGTCCATAAACATATTAAATTAAGAAATAAATCCACCAGCTTGAATACATTTTGTCAGTTGTTCATATTGTAAAATGCTACAATAGGAGATTTTGCTCAGCAAAGGTAAGCACATATAATGCAGGCGTATGTACAAAGAAAGTATTGTAATCAGGATTGGATCCAGGGAGGTGCAGGAGTGGGTACCCCCAAAATCACCTTGCAAACTCATGACTGTGTCAATAGCTTGTCAATCATGCTGCTGAAAACATCAAGAGGGACAAACCGTTTGGTCATAATACTAACTGCCCCACCAGCCCAAGCATTTGAAAATTGGCCCTGATGATGATGGGGTCTACAGGGCAGATTTGCTGGACACATCAGATTTTTGTAATCTTATCAAGAGACTTCAGCACTGTCAATGTATTTGTTTTCTTATCTATTTGTAGGCTATTAGATATTTTTAGTTAGTGACAAATACATGTTTTTCAACCTTTTTGTGCCCTTTTCTTTTGTCTTCATGTGTGTATACGGTGTAAGTGTATCCAGTCACACGGATTGTTTTATTTATGCCTCCTAGGGCTTAATGGTTAGGTAGGAACTTGCACTAACTGGGCAGGGCTGAGTGAGTGAAACAAGTTGTTGGGGGTTCATCTCAGAACTGCTGCTTAGACTCTTTATCAGTTTTGTATTTGGACCCAACAGAACTTCATTTCATGCAACTTCTTTTTTTATCTTCCTCTCATTACAAGGAAGATGTCTGGTGTGTTCTGAAGAATTACATTTTTCATGCCAGTTGAATGCTGGAAGGTAAAATGAAGAGTGCATGAGCGATCTTATCTTTCAAAGAAGCAAAACTCTTAGATCCATGGATCAGGCTCATTAATTCTTAGAAGCTCATTATATGAGAAACAAGGCAAAGCAGACTTACATTTCCTAGGTCATTGAGATGCTGTGCGTCCTAATATTTCCATATGTCTTTTTTTTCCATTTATTAAATATGTTAGGCTTCCTGCTTCAGCTTCCTGAGGTGGAAGTTTAGTTCCACATTCTTTACCCCTTGTGTGAGCAATCTTCCTAATTTCCATTTGTGCTCTCCCATAATCTCTTCATTACTATTTAATTAACTGATGGTTTGATTTAATTTATGTTATTGCACATTTTTAGGATCTGGATTAGATCTCTGTGTAGCTATAGGTAATGTGTGACAGAGAATAGGTTATAGTTTTGTAGCAGTCTGAAAAACACAGCTATGATTCACATAAGCCTGTTGACTGTGATTTATTTATTTTTTTGGTGGGGACCCCAGGAACACAACCAGCCTTGGCCCAAGTGACGCAAACTCCCTCACAGAGACAAGGAAGCAAACCATATTAAAATGGAAACTGACACATGTAGGGTGGCATGGTGGCGCAGTGGTAGCGCTGCTGCCTTGCAGTAAGGAGACCTGGGTTCGCTTCCCGGGTCCTCCCTGCGTGGAGTTTGCATGTTCTCCCCGTGTCTGCGTGGGTCTCCTCCGGGTGCTCTGGTTTCCTCCCACACTCCAAAGACATCCAGGTTAGGTGCATTGGTGATTCTAAATTGTCCCTGGTGTGTGGGTGTGTGTTTGTGTGTGCCCTGCGGTAGGCTGGCATCCTGCCCGGGGTTTGTTCCTGCCTTGCGCCCTGTGTTGGCTGGGATTGGCTCCAGCAGACCCCCGTGACATAGTGTTAGGATATAGCGGGTTGGAAAATGACTGACTAACTGACAGACACATGTATTAAACAATAAATAAATGTAATCTAATTACACAAACTAATATGATGCCACCCTAGTTCCCTTTCCAGCAAATACACAATAAACATCAAACAGCTAATGAAACCCACACATGAAGTCCATAGGAAACAATGAAATGATGGAGAATGAATAATCCAGAGATCAGCTCGCTGTAAGTAAATGTAAAGGAACAGTCCTATCGGTAGGTATATCCTGATGATGAAGAGTGATGGGATCGTGAGCACTCCTTCTCTGTAGGTCGATGAACAACCCACTTCAGTCCTGAAGTTTTTATTTCCCGGTAGTTCTGCTACAGTTTTACAGATTTTCCAACCATATTATTTGCAACTAGTATTGCTATAACTTTAAACACTGTCACATCACCACTTTGTTCACTTAGGTTTTATTTTAGATGGTTCACGATGTTTTAAAAGAGGTGCCATCATGCGGTTTATGGTTACAACACCCACTGCGAGTTATGTGGAAGTGGCATTTGATGTAATGTAGGTGTGGTGTATGATATTGTCATGCCAACAGTGTTTAAGATGGCAATGCATATTGCAATGCATCCAAATCTTTGAATTCACAGCAAACACAATCCATTTTTATTTATTATCTGATGTAAAGTTTGATTGTTTTTGCTCAATTTCTTATCTTGTTTATTTTGATAGTAGACCTCTGCCTGTTTCTTAACTAAGATTTCTGTCAAAACAAATTTTATTGTTTTAGTTTCCTTGTTACAAATCTATTTTTGGTTTCTCACAGATTAAGTCTGGTGCATACAAACAAATAAGAAACATGGCTATTATTTCCTATCTTTTCTTTGGTAATATCATCCTGGCACTATCTGAGGTCTTCTTGTGAGACTTGGCTGCAGGGAATGGGATGTTGGAGGGGACGGGGCTTATGAGTTAATTTCTCATATAGTAACATTAGTGTACAAGATTCTGGATAAAACCTCAAAAAGACTTTGTGAAATCTTATTAGTTATATAGAGAAAGGAATCATTGACTGGAAATTTTGCAACAGATTGGTTATGACTTTGATTCTTGGGTTATAAATCACATGGAAATTAATGATCTAACAAGCTCATTTGTACCTGCCTGCAATTCTGGTTACAAAACATTTGGATTACACATAAAACCTATATCTTTCTATTATAAAAAAAATGATACGAGACTTTTTTGCTGCGATGAGACGTGATCTTTTGAAGAGAGAAACAGAGACACTTAAACACCCCGCGAAACGGTCAAGTCACGTCATACTTACAACCTTTGGAAGCAAGTCCCGTGATACACATGCAGAGCAGATAATGGATGTAGGAAAATTCAAAAGTCTCAAAAAATGAGAGTAAAGATCGCATTAACGCAAATAAACTAAAAATATTACTTGGTGAAATAACGGAACAGCAAAAAGAGATCGAATATTCAGATGCTGTACAGGCTTTTAAACGTTTGAAGCACCACACAAAATGTAGATCACGCGGCACGGCAAGCCAGCAGCTGATCGAGCAAAGAGGAGGTAAAAAAAACAACTGTTACTTGTTTCCCAATGTATCACCGTTTAAGAGGGGTTTCAGAGGAGCGACTGCGTCTCCTTGGTGTGCGTTCAGCCCCCCTCTTCACAATGGTGCGTAGTGGTGGCGTATGCGAGCGAAGTTTACATCACACGGCATGGCAGCAGCAGCAATCCAGCAGCTGACTGAGCAAAGAGGAGGTCAAAAAATGTATTTGTTTCCCATTGTATCACCATTTAAGAGGGGTTTCGGAGGAGAGGCTGCATCTCCTTGGGGTGCGTTCAGCCCCCCTCTTCACAACGGCACATAGCGCTGGTGAGGGGGGAGGGGTTGGCAAGCGAAGTGAGCAGGGGGTGAAGCCCCCTAGTCTACTAAAAGAAAACACACACATTAAATATAAGTTATATTTAGGACATTGTAAAAGTAACGTCTTTTATCCCATTACAGGGTGATATGAGAAGGGCCATTTAAAACAACAGTGTATTTTTGAACCACAAGTCTTTGCCAATAAATCTGTGCACTTGTTGCATTCATTTTCAATGTAATAAATCATTTCCATGACTTCTTATGAGTGAAGCTGACATGTTGCAGCTGCCTGTTGCTTTCTGCGCCCTCCTGCATTCATATGATGCACAGATTTTGAGGTGAGATTTTTCCTTTCCTACATCAGCTTTAAGTTGTTTTCCTGAGCGATTCCTTGCATATCCGCATAGCTCTGTTTATTTCCTTGTCAAATCAAAACAATCAGAATTTTTAATTTGTTTGGATTCATTCCCAAATAGTTAAAACGTTCTTAGACCAAAACATTTACTACTGCTTTGTCCATTACAGGCTCACAAGCGTCGTGCTTTGACAGCACTGAATACAAAGCAGCAACTGGCCCTTGATGTCCATGAAAGTTTCCAGTCATCTACGTTAAGTTATATCCATTAATGGTAAATCAACCAACTTGACTTGCTATGTTTGCGGCCCTACCACTCAGTTGTACTAAAGATGCCATTCAGATGAGTGTTGAGAGGTCTGTGAGAATGCGCTGCAAGCCAGGCAAGTATAACTCTGGATGGGACGCCAATCAATTGCAAAGAATTCAGTTTCCCAGCAAGCCTAACATTCACATCTTTGGCATATGGGAAATGGAGTATCTGCTATAAGCTGTCATGCCCATAGGCAGAATGTGCAAACTCTGTACAAAATGTGTTCAGTAGGAACTGAGCACTGCTATTCATTGCACCTCCATGTTTGCCAATCTAGCAGAGATGCAGAAATCAATTATTTTCTTGCAGTAAAGCATTCATTAAATCTGTACACTTAACCAGTTTTTCAAAACTTCTTATTAAGTAAAGGAGAACTAGAGTACAGCAATAGTGGGAGCCAGCACTGCTAATGGTAGGACCCTTAAAAATAAAAGTTGAGGAAAATACCAATCAGGATTTTATTTTAAAAAATGTACATAGATGAATACATTTTAATGAAACAATTTTAAGTTTTAGTAGGAGTTTTTTTTATTTTAGTAGCACTTATTTAGGTCGTATAAACATTACAAAGTTAACAAATGATAATTGGGTGTGGAAATGTAGCGCTCTGTTTCACACAGAAAAGAGTTTGAAGAAAGTTTCTATCATCAATAAAATGTCACTAATATAACTAAAGAAATGTCACAATAAATTAAAAAAATTACACACAGCTCACTAAATGACATCATTATGAAGTTTGTTTTCATTTTGTAATTCTTATTATTCACACATGCACATACTGAACAGATGAGTAAATAACTTCTGAAATGCCTGCCAAAGGCACACTTGTTTACAGTATCAGATGTCTCAATGACTGCCGTGTCGGTGAACCTCAGCGTCGTGCCGTACACACAAGTACTGGCGAGGTGCAAAGGTAAACCTCCCAAGATCACTTTTATATATTTTCACTTGTTTGTAAATGTCAGTACTTATTTTGTACTAATATTTAACCTGAGCCCTAGTAAGAATCACACCTGACCTTCAAGAGAAGACACCACTTACCTGAATATCTGACCAGCATGCCACACTTTGCTACTCTCTCCTGTCGTGATAAACAAGAATGTATTAGCTGACCATTCAGGGCAAGCTCTAAGATTTTAATACTAGCATCTCTGAATGCAAGTTAGCAGTGTTGTGGTTCAAGACCCACCTATGATCTTATTTATGTGTCATAGACAAAAACATATGCAGAAGAATATTTCTCTAACAGTATGTAACTAGAATCAAAGAAATAATTGTTCATTACTATAAAATGTTTTCTTATCAATAAAAAAATATTGTTCTTAAAATCTTAAGTTAATCACACTGTTCAGTCTTCTTTTTATTTCTAATGTATTATGGTGGGCATTTATTTTATTTTATTGTCTGGAATCATAATAACATCCTTGGATTTCTTCTGAACTTTCTATTTTTGTCTTCTGCATTCTGTAATTTAAAATGATTACAATGATTACCAAAGTCCTTCAAGAAACGAAAACTGTCGCCATCCCTATCCTCTGTGTTCTTTATTAGTTCACGTGTCACACATGTTCCTTCACAATTATTTAGCTGTGAGTTTAGAATGATCCCACTATTTCAAAAGTATATCATTGGTATTCGGGCAGAACGGTGGCGGAGTGCTGCCTTGCAGTTAGGAGACCAGGGTTCACTTCCCTGGTCCTCCCTACGTGGAGTTTGCATGTTCTCCCCGTGTCTACATGGGTTTCTTCCGGGTACTCCGGTTTCCTCCTATGGTACAAAGACATGCAGGTTAGGTGCATTAGCGATTCTAAATTGTCCTTGGTGTATGTGCGCGCCCTGTGTTGGCTGGGATTGGCTATAGCAGACCCCCGTGACCCTGTGTTCGGATTCAGCAGGTTGGAAAATGGATGGATAATATAATATTAGCGCTGCTGCCTCGCAGTTGGGAGACCTGGGGACCTGGGTTCGCTTCCCGGGTCCTCCCTGCGTGGAGTTTGCATGTTCTCCCCGTGTCTGCATGGGTTTCCTCCGGGCACTCCGGTTTCCTTCCATAGTCCAAAGACATGCAGGTTAGGTGGATTGGTGATTCTAAATTGGCCCTAGTGTGTGCTTGGGGTGTGTTTTTGTGTGTCCTGCGGTGGGTTGGCACCCTGCCCGGGATTGGTTCCTGCCTTGTGCCCTGTGTTGGCTGGGATTGGCTCCAGCAGACCCCCGTGACCCTGTGTTCGGATTCAGCGGGTTGGAAAATGAATGAATGAATAATATAATATAATATATAATATAATATTCCCCCCCAGTGGAGTGGCTCACCATCCAGTATATGTTCCTGCATTGTGCTCAGTGCTGTCAAGAATGGCTCCAATTCCCATACTTCTGTTCCTTTGTCTGTTCTATTAAAATATGATATGGATAGCACGGCTTCAAAAACTTCTCTTGAATCTCCGTCTGTTCACTCTCTGAGTGTTTTGGGGTGCATGAGTGTTCTGGGACAGGCTCTGGCTTTTTATGATTCATAAATCAGATGAGCTACTTGAATGAATGAATGGATGGGTGGCCAGTGTTTTGGCTCCAGCACGCATTCCAACAATGCAGAAGTTTGCTGTTGAGTCGATCAGCAGCTGTAAACTGACGTGAATGTGCTCCGTGTGCACTGTGATGGTCTGCTATCCTTCCCAGGTGTTTTTGTAGCTGTCTTTGACACTGTAGTTGAAAAATGATAATTTAATAGTAATATGTTAATAGTAATAGTCTAAAATACTGTTGTGGATCTCATCAGATAATAAGAGTCAATCTAAAACCAGAGAATGATTGTCCGTATGGACTTTTCAAGCATGGCTTCCTTTCATTTTTAGAAATTAGATTAGTTATTTATGGTGGCTATAAATATACAGTATTTTTTGGAATATAGAAAAATTTTAGTTTATTGAAAACATATGGAAAAAATTAAAAAGTTCTCATCATTAAACACTCGGTGATTTATTTTGTGGCTATGACTCCCAAAGCTTTGAAGAATAAAAAAAAAAATCAAACATCAAACACTTCAATTATTGCATCATTCAGGAACCTAAATTGATAACATATTGGACAACTTTAGCCCACAAAATACCCTGAACAATAGCTTTCAGTAATTCCAACTAGTTTAACAGTTGTATTTACATTTTTAAATATGTTTTCATAAAATACACCCTGTATCCTTATAGCAATGTAGATATTAAGAAAAGAAAACAAAATGTTGTCAAAATGCAGAATTCAATTGAATGAGTAACATTTCAGATCACAATGCACCTCCACAATTGTGTTCTACACTTGTCTCAGAAATAAGTTTTGAATTTATGCTAAAACAATTACTAACAACCGGCTTTGTGTCTCCACCGTCAGTGGCGTAAATTGTGCTTTCAGTGGGGGTTGACTGTGAAATTCATGACTTTTAAAAATGAGGATGAAAGCAGGGGTTACCCTTTGTGATTCTGAGGAAGAAATGTGTGTGACATTATGCATTTTTACTTAATGAAGTGCTGGGAATGTGTTACTTTTCTTATTATGTGAACAAGTAGACATAATGGTAATTAGTAGTGAAAAAGTAAAATAGTCATCAAGTTCAGAGACAAGAATTTTTTGGATTTGCTCACACTGTAAATCATACCAAATGAGACACATTCTTAGCAGACCTGGGATAACCAAGATATCCTATGTTCCTCTTACTTGCTGTAGATTCTTTTTTCCCAAATGGTTTTACATTAGGGGTCAATTACTCAGAATCTTTTTTTACTTCCAAACATTATATCATATATCTTCAAAACAAATGTCTAATTTTGGTATCATCTGTCAACTACAGTGCAAGGAATGCCATCTAAGGCCGGATTACAAGCTCAGTGGTATGACATTAGTACAACAGGTAATGATTTACTCTTCTCAGATGTCGGCCACAGCATTCAGTACACTGAATTTGGGGTTTATATGATCATTCATTATTGCCCGACAAAGATGGAGAGTCTGGAATGAGTGTATTACCTATCATTTAATTATGAGAGACAGGCTTTGTTTCCCATTCACATCAAGATTTATTTTAAGCTACGCTTTACCCAACAAGGTTGTATCAGTGGTAAAGTATTTTTGGGAAACATGTTTAGAACTCTACAAAATATCAGAGCACAATGGGTGTGGGACTCCTCAATAATTTCCGATTACTCTATAATTTGTTGCTTATTGTCTCCTGTTCATTCCAGTTAGACACAAACGTGCTTATTATGGAGATCCTAGTTGCATACAGCTGGATTAGGGGGAGCAAGGCAAATGTGTAGAGCTGTTACTGAGTGTCTGACAACACAGTATAAAATGCATAATAATAATAATAATAATAATAATATATCAATCCCACTAACATGCCTTCCAATGAGGAAGCAGAGCCTGGGGACTCGGAGGTGGGCTCCCCCATCTCTGGGACTGAGGTCACCGAGGTGGTCAGGGCCCCAGGGGTGGATGAGATACGCCCGGAGTTCCTCAAGGCTCTGGATTTTGTAGGGCTGTCTTGGTTGACACGTCTCTGCAACATCGCATGGACATCAGGGACAGTGCCTCTGGATTGGCAGACTGGGGTGGTGGTCCCCCTCTTTAAGAAGGGGGACCGGAGGGTGTGTTCCAACTACAGAGGGATCACACTCCTCAGCCTCCCTGGAAAAGTCTATTCGGGGGTTCTGGAAAGGAGGGTCTGTCGGATAGTCGAACCTCGGATTCAGGAGGAACAGTGTGGTTTTCGTCCTGGTCGCGGAACAGTGGACCAGCTCTACACCCTTAGCAGGGTCCTGGAGGGTGCATGGGAGTTCGCCCAACCAGTCTACATGTGTTTTGTGGACTTGGAAAAGGCGTTTGACCGTGTCCCTCGGGGAATCCTGTGGGGGGTGCTCCGAGAGTATAGGGTACCGGACCCCCTGATAAGAGCTGTTTGGTCCCTGTACGATCGGTGTCAGAGCTTGGTCCGCATTGCCGGCAGTAAGTCGAACCCGTTTCCAGTGAGAGTTGGACTCTGCCAGGGCTGCCCTTTGTCACCGATTCTGTTCATAACTTTTATGGACAGAATTTCTAGGTGCAGCCAGGGCATTGAGGGGGTCCGGTTTGGTGGACTCAGGACTGGGTCACTGCTCTTTGCAGATGATGTTGTCCTGTTTGCTTCATCAGGCCGTGATCTTCAGCTCTCTCTGGATCGGTTCGCAGCTGAGTGTGAAGCGGCTGGGAAGGGAATCAGCACCTCCAAATCCGAGACCATGGTCCTCAGCCAGAAAAGGGTGGAGTGCCCTCTCAGGGTTGGGAGCGAGATCCTGCCCCAAGTGGAGGAGTTCAAGTATCTCGGGGTCTTCTTCACGAGTGAGGGAAGAATGGAGCATGAGATCGACAGGCGGATCGGTGCAGCGTCTGCAGTGATGCGGGATCTGCATCGGTCTGTCGTGGTGAAAAAGGAGCTGAGCCATAAGGCAAAGCTCTCAATTTACCAGTCGATCTATGTTCCTACCCTCACCTATGGTCATGAGCTATGGGTAGTGACCGAAAGAACGAGATCGCGAATACAAGTAGCTGAAATGAGTTTTCTCCGCAGGGTGTCTGGGCTCTCCCTTAAAGATAGGGTGAGAAGCTCAGTCATCCGGGAGGGGCTCAGAGTAGAGCCGCTGCTCCTCCACATCGAGAGGAGTCAGATGAGGTGGCTCGGGCATCTGATCAGGATGCCTCCTGGACGCCTCCCTGGTGAGGTGTTCTAGACACGTCCAACCGGTAGAAGGCCCCGGGGAAGACCCAGGACACGCTGGAAAGACTATGTCTCCCGGCTGGCCTGGGAACGCCCTGGGATTCCCCCGGAAGAGCTAGAAGAAGTGGCCGGGGAGAGGGAAGTCTGGGCATCTCTGCTCAAGCTGCTGCCCCCGCGACCCGACCTCGGATAAGCGGAAGAGGATGGATGGATGGATAATAATATATTTTATGTAAAATATATTTATTTACTTAGACAATAAGGCATAAGAAGAGTTAGTGTCTGGGCCTAATAACCCTGTTTAATAGAAAAAAAATGGAAGGACGACTCCTCTTCCTCTGTACTGGACCCTGACCTTCTCAGACATCTGCTGGTCAAATGACGTTGGACTTTCAGGTTTGGCCATCTTTTTTTTTTTCCTTGGTGATTTGAAGGGGTGGAGCTTGTATGGAACAAAAGTGACATCACTCCATGTCAGGCGGGACTTCCAGCTGCCCTGAGGACAAGAATGGGAATGTTAATCCAGAGTCAATGCAACTCACTGCTTCCTAAACCTTTGTGTTTATGCAAACTATTCAGCAAAAGGCACTCACAAGACTCACATGTGTAACTCTATCTATCTATCTATCTATCTATCTATCTATCTATCTATCTATCTATCTATCTATCTATCTATCTATCTATCTATCTATCTATCTATCTATCTATCTATCTATCTATCTATCAAAAAAATAGCTAAATCATGAAACATTTTCATGCAACACTCATTTTTCTAAAGAACCATTCATATCCTAAAATATGAATCTATATGTCATGTTTTTCGTCATCATTATGAGAATACAGCAATGATATTCTCATGTCAATGCAACCAATTAAAACGTGAATATGTGAAAAAAAAAACACTAAATGCATCTGCTCCTCTAAGAACAATATTGGTAGAGTTATATGTTGTTAGTGGTGCAATAGTAGCATGGCTGTCTTGCAGTAAGAAGATAGTAAGTTTGTGGCCAGGGTTCTCCCTGTATGAAATATTGTTAAAAGGATTTTTTTTTTTTTCATTTAACAAAATATTCCTCCATGCACCAATCACGAGTGAAGCGATCTATCAACGAAGGGTTAGACCACCATAGGCAGCTGGGGGCACACTCCTAGTATGTATGTGTGTGTATAAATAAATATATATATATATATATATATATATATATATATATATATATATATATATATATGTATGTGTTTGTGTGTGTGTGTGTGTGTATGGTTACATTTACAAGAAAATTTCACTCTTCGGTGGTCTGGTACAAAGAGTACATAGGCTGAGAAGTAAACCATGGCCTTCTATTCTGTGCTTCTACTTTCATCCAAGAAAACATCGAACCATCAGAGAAATGCAACATCATCTCATCCCCCTGTCACTTTGCATGTCTCTTTCCATCCCTCCACTACTTAAACAGAGCACCAGCATCAAGCAACCATTAGTTGTTGACTAGTCCAGACACTGGTGCTATTTTAAGCTGACAAAAGGTCTATGCTTTGTCTCCACTATTAAATGGGCAGAATAACAGGTTTCAGCTGTGCTAACACAATTGCAAAGGTTTCTGTAATAACCAGTTAGCAATTATACATGACTAATTAAAGATAAGCTAAGGGAGACGGGCTTTAGGACACCGGAGTCATGGTTTCTCAAAATGTGACTTTGCAGTCATCTGTGAATAATAAATTAAAAATCAGTCATTTCAACCAGTAATAGCCATTTGTGTGTATATATATATATATATATATATATATATATATATATATATATATATATATATATATATATATATATATACACATATATATATATATACATATATATATATATATATAAAGAATGCATCAGAAAAGAACAAAACAAAACTAATTAATTAATTAATTTAATAGACACATTGAAAAGAAGAGGGCAAAAGTAGCAACATTATAAACTCAGTTGAACCAAGGATCATACATACCTTTTGTTCATTTTGAAAAACTTAAATGAAATACAGAAGCATTCTTTAGAGACTCTGCCTTTTCAAGCCCACCAAACAATATCCTTGGAAGATCTCAAGTGAGGTTTGTTATTTTAGTGATGAGCTTTGAGGCTTCAATGGAGTCAAGCTCTGCTGGTCAGCTTTTTTATTTCAGTACCACAAAGCTTAGCACGCTTAGTTCCTGGGTCAAGGCGAGTGTGCACCTGAATGTTACTGCAGACAATGTGTCTCAAAGGATATTTCCTTTAGGGCCTCTCAGCTCACACTGCTGGCCTGCATGTGAAAGGACAAAAGATGTTTTCAGTGACGCAAATGTGTTGTAACCTCTGAGGAATCATCAGTCAGCTATACATCAGATTTTGCAAACAAACGTGATTAGGCATGAAAACGTAATGGATAACTTGGGAAGAGAAGATGTTCTATCTACAGTTACAGGTATCTAGTGAGGTAAGCATTCCACAACCCTTGAAAGGAGAGGGTCAATCTGATATCATTGGGTTTCTGCTGTTTCTAGAGCGACAGTCTTTTGATTTAGGTCTTGTAAGGTGTTCACCTGAGTGAGCCAACCTACTGGACAGGATGGTGTTCGAGCCTTTGATAGTGGGAGATGTTTTGTCTTGGCAGCATGTGCACTCTGTGCATTTCATTAGTTTGATAAATACACCAATGGTGTATTGGAGTAAAAGTGCTTAAGGCTGGATGCCCTTCCTGTCAACAACATCTTTTACTCACCTTTCACAACATGCAAGCAGGATGGTGACCTTATTTTAACCCCGCTTTTTTAGTGTAGGTGTGTGACAAATAGTTTTCTCTATGGAAGGGAGACTTAGCTGATGGAGGTGTGAGATGTCACATAGATAAATGCTGTGTTAGTAGACTTGGTGTGCAGGCAATAGGTGCTAAGTTGAAGTGAAACAGACTAAGGTGGTTTGGGCTATATTGAGCAAAAGGAAGATATCAGCTGGGTGAAGAAATGCACCAAAATGGAGGAGCAGTGGGATGCCGAAGAAGAAGACACGGCTGTCGGATGGCATGAAAAGAATGTGACTCACTTCAACTCACTTCTGTGTTTGGGGGCAACCAAATAATCTGGGTAAAACAGTAAAATGGGCGTTAAATTGTTGGCGAGGATGTTGATGATGTAGCCTATCATTTTTTATGTTTGACTCCCTTTCCATTATTATGGTTTCAATAGCCACAATAATGCCCTCTCTGTTACAACAGTGATAGCATTCTGTGAGGATTATTCAGTTATTTTAAATTTTCCCAATTTCCACATCACTGGCATAAATTGCTATTGTTGGTTTCACATAATAACCAAAAAGCATCTCATCTTCAACTCTTTGTTCTCTTCCACAGCTAACATTTTTTATAAAACTTTGCTTGAATTTACTAACCCATCAGACACGGCTTGATTATTTGCAACTGAAGCTGAACATACTGTATGCAATATTGAGCTTTTCATGTCTGCAGAGATGTTTAAAAACTGACTAACTTGTCCCAATTAGTGAGGGGTGAAAAGATTCATGCAGAATTGAATTTGCAATGGAACACTGTGTTTGGCTTTGCAAAAAAAAAATAACTTAAATTCGTAAAATGGACTCAAGAAAAAAGGTGCTTAGTCATCTGAAAGCATTTACATGCCTTAATTCCACGTGTCTGCCTCTGATTTAGTATTGCAATAAAGACCCGTTTCATACCCGCTAGACGTGTTCTGGTAGTAATTTCCACAAGTTGCCAATTATAATGACTATCTGGGTGATCACAATCCTAAAGATGCAACAGAGACAGAAAAAAACACTCAAAGGTTTACAGCGCATGGAGAGTGCATATCTTTAACTTCTACAGGCATCAAGAAATGGGAAAAGGCAGTTATTAGGTATCTTCCTGTGTCTTGTGATTTTTCTAAGGAGAAAACACAATAATGTGCACAGTGGAAAATGTGCAGAATGTCAGATTAAAAAAAATGTTCTATGCTTCTCTGCTGTGACATGAATGTGACGAAAATAATTCATTTTACTGGAGTGCTACAGATAGCATTCAGTATGTGGCTGCAGAAATGAGCACAGTTAAGTATGGAAGTGTGGATCCTTAAAACCTCAAAAAGAAAATGTATTTTAGTGAGTTTTGGGTTTGCAGTTGCGAAATTGCATGCGTAATAAATTTAAGTGTCAGATTTTCAGAACTATATGCAAATCGAAACTTGCCTGTTTCTCTGATCACTAGTCCCAGTTAACAGAACGCATACTCAGAATAGTGAGCAACTACTTATTACCTTAACAATTTGCTTGTGCTTGTATACTTGTAGGTGTTTACTAGCCAAGTAAAAGCAATAGAGTCCAGCTGCAGTCAGGACAGTTTTAGGCCTCGGACAGAATCAGCAACCTGAGACATTCTGAGGCCTGTAAGATGACGCCCCTCTCAGATGCATCTTATTTGACTCCACCCATTTTCCACACCCCACCTCCCCGTGTTTGCAGTACACTTTTGTGCTAAATGTTCTATTATAGCAGTGGTGGAAAACTGAACGTGTGTGCAAAAAATACTTATTATAAATAAAAAAAGCTTCTCCCGGATAAACTGTCGTGCTAATGTAATGAACGTCTCTTTTAACTTGCTGCGAGGTCGCGAGCCATCCCCTATGGGTACGCAAAACTGCTTGGCTAACAGAGAAGGGCTTAGCTGGGCAACTCAAAAGACTACTTTATGCCTCTTCGAGCTTCTGAGGGCGAGTCCATCATTCCTCTGGAACATAAACTCCACCACAATTAATGCATCATTAATATAAGTATTAAATATTTGTACCCCAGTCATAATACAATACTAATGATATAATACAGAGATGACCACAAAGACAGTACTCTAAAGAGCTCCTAAATGTCTGGCACATAGTATTGCATATTTTGACTGTTTACACAAATTATATGATTTATTCGATTCAGAGTCTATAAGAATATGTAGTGTTAATCGTAGCTGAGTGCAGCATATAATTTGTTCTTCTTCGTCTTCTTCCTTAGCATTTCCCATTTTTACTGTATATGAGGTCAACCTTCTGATTACCTGGATCCTTAGCCACAGAGCCACTACTCTATTGAGTGCAGCATATAACTAGCGTATTAAAAAGTGCAGTCTCCTGAATGAGACATGGCAAACGCAGATATAAAACATATACTATAAAATACAAAATGTTAAGATTTTTTGTTCAAATTGTTTCTAATATATGACACCAAAACAACTGCTTTGGAAGCAAAAATGAGAGACCTCGATACTTTAGAAGTTTAATAAATGCTTAATACACATTTGAGTGCAGGAACTAAAGGGAACTGAAATCGTCATGAGCGGTGTGTAATATGCTGTAGGCATCAGTTCACCAACGAAACAGGGGAATGGCTCCAGAAGGGGGCATCAATTTATGCACCTCATAGTGTCTGAAATGCTTGGATCTGTCCAAGGCCCAAAACTGGTCCTAACTGCAGCTGGACACTTCTCAGTAAAAGTGCATTTTGGCCATGTGGGATTTCAGGTATGTGCTGCACAAAGAAACCTTTTGTCATCTTCAGTCTGACACCTGCAAACCACCACTGTGAGACAGAAGTTATCTGGAGTGGCATTGAGCGCGCCACTGGGGATGCAGATTGCTGTATTGGCATCTCAGAGTAAACATCTCTGTTTGCTAACATGTATTCAGATTTATGGGGATTCATGCAGCAACATCTAGTGGCACATGGTGGAACTGCAAATTTCTTATATTCAGATTAAAAATATGGCTTAAATGGTACAGATTAGAGGCAAAATCTCAGATTTAATGCACTTATCATTCATTTCAATTCATTTTGGGGATTGAAAGAAAATTCTAATCCAGTTTAGCACAGATGCTAATGCCTTGAAGCTTTTACTTTGCAAATGACTCCGTGTTTACTGATTCAGGCTCAACACCTTTTTAAATTTTTAACTGCTCTTTTTCATCTGCTCATCTCTTCCATTCTAGCTGTCCTGCTTTACAGAAGAGACAAACACGACTAATTGAGTTTTAGTCTTTCACTCCCCTAAGGAAACCGGGAAATCTAAGTACAGGATACACACGCATAGTTAGACAGATGCGAGTGATGAAGCAGCCTCCTAAAGCGTCTGAGATGAGTTTAGACATTTAATGAAGTGTGAAGGGCAGTTGGAGTTAAAATTGTCCTGTAATTGCTGTTTTTGGCAAGTTTTTACAAGGAAAAATGCTGTCAATCTCTTCCAGCTGACTAAAGTCTGTGTTTTAAACACTTTTGGCAATTAGATTTAGTGAACATGAGAATGATAAGGAGCTGGCAGTACTTAAAGGTGACAAGACAGCAGGGCCAGACAAGCTGTAAACCTGATTAGCGGAGTGTGTTCTCTAGTTGTGCAGACATTTAACAAAACTGTTGAAACTGAAAGGTCCCTGTAGACTGCAAACACTAAAAACATCTGTAACACTTTAGGTACCGCAACAATGCATTAAATAGATGCATTACTGCAGTACCTCCAGTGAACTAAAGCGTTACCAAACATGATAATGGCTGAGGAAGAACAACACCAACAACAGAAGGATGTGCCTGCCTTCCTTATTAAGCTAACTGACGTGCACTCCATACTCAAGCTTGATGTGTTACAAATACAAACTTTACTTATGCTTGATTGTGAGAATTTCATCCGGGATAATCGAAAGGAAAATATCAGCCCGTCATAAACTGGAACACAGTACATTGGTGTGTTAAAATCACAACTGCCAGTGTAACTCATTCAACATTTCTAAAGGTGATTTCTGATATGTTACTTGCACAAGAGCCAGATGCTTGCTGTTTTTTAACCACAATAACAGCGATTATCACTTTTTTGCCATATGTAAGAAGTATGTTGATGTTGTAAATCAGTTCCCTTCAGCATCAACATCAAAAGGTAGATAAAATACCTAAATAAAAATATACTATATTTGTAAAGAAAGCGATATAACATTTGAAAGTTTTTAAAAAAGCATATAGTGGATGGTAAAGGCAAGCAGTTACACAGTCATGGAGCCTTAGCTATTTATGTTGAGCTTATTTTTTTTTAGTTCTGAAGCTCTTTCATTTATTATGACACTGTCTTTATTTCTACAGAGTTTGATAGAGACCTCTACAAATAATCCAGTGATTTCCGCACAGATGTCACAACCCTATGAATGGGGTCTGTTCTCTGTGGTTGTGCAACTTAGACAAATAAGAGGCACTTCTTAGCTTTCAAAGTGTGCTTCATGGTGGCCTCTCCATGTGGCTTTCCCTCTAAGAATGTACAGAGCCCAGCCTTGGTGGTGTAGACACATCTGAGGTTATTGGATATCTCTAGCCCAAGGACTCTGAAGTAGCTGGCAGTTTCTGCTGTTTCTCTGTTCAATTTGACAGTGGTATGGCTCTCTGAAACATCACTGTGGGTTGCTTTGTGGTAGTGACATTCTAGGCCAAGCTGTTACTGCTGATATCTCTCTCCCAAATACGGCCATTGATGATCATCAAGACTACTGTGGTGAAATTAGCAAATTCAATCGTATGATTGTCATTGGAGTCCTCACAAAATTAAGGAATGTTCATTGAGACTAATACAACTAATAAGAAAAAGGTAAACAGTTAATCTGAATAATATTAAATAGCAATATTAGAAAATAACCACAAATAACATCTACTGTATTGATTTTAAAACACACATTTTTACAATAAGCATTTCAGTTGATTATATTATACTATATTCCAATAAACTGGTGAAGACTAAAATTGTGAGGTGAATAGAGAAGACCATTTATTTGTATGTGTATCCAGTGTTCACTGTAGCACTACACTCTGGCTTTTTTATTATCTGCATATGTAACATTCATCCTTTTTGAGTAATATGAATGTGTCTTGGTGAAGGTAGTGAAGTGGGAATGTTAATCTTAACACTTATTTTGTCTGAACTTATTCATAACTTTGACAGTTCCTTCTTACTTTCAACACATCATGCATGCCCAAATAATCCTGCACGTAATGTACTTGTCCTAAGCTACTTTTTACATTTGTCACCAAGCTAAATTATATTTTACTTAATGGTATAGCAATACAAACTTGTAGCAGTCTGGTGCCACTAAGATTTACACCATCAAAGAAAAGGAGATATATTTATTTTTAGTGTAGATTCCAGGGACACACCCAGCCTTGGCCCGACCCTCACGCACTCACAAACAGAGACAAAAAGCCAACAGAAATAAAACAGCAAATAAAGAATGTATTAATAATAATAAATGAAAATAATGATCCCACCCCAGTTCCCCTTACAGCGATTGTGAATTAAATACAATAAACCACAAACAAAAACCACAAACAGTTAAGTCCATGAAAAACGGCAACAGATGTAATGTAAAGATGAAGGTAAATAGTCCAGAGATCTGCACGTTGAAGGGGAAGGTAAAGATAATAATAATAATGATAGTCCCAATGGTAGTTCCTGAAATGGTGAAGACGTGTGGATGGGTTCAGGAGCGCTCCTTTCTTCACAGGATGGCCATAAATCCACACACAGTTCTCACGTAACAGGTAAACAGCAGACAATCCAGACCACGACCAAGAAACGATCCAGGACCAAAATGAGAAAGCACAGGTATCAAACAAGAACTTCAGACACGAACCACAAAATGCTTTTTTTTTTTTCCTGGCCTCCTTTTAAACACCTCCTTGAACCCAACAGCCCCTGCACCCTCAGCAGAAGACCAATCAGAGCCACTGCAGGGACTGCTGGGAGTTGCAGTTTCAAGCCCCAGTAGCACTGCTACAAACTGCTTGTCAAATACAAGGAAAACTCAGTGTACATTATTAAGCAAGTCCAAATTCTGATATTTACATGTCAAATTGTGGTCAAAAACAACTGGCATGCTTTCATTTTGCATTCATTAACTTCATTAGTTCAGTGCCGTCAGTAGACGGACCTCGGGGCATTGTGTGTACGGTGATGTGATGCGAGTCGCTGGCCAACTCTGTGCTTGAGATGCTGCTGTGACCTTGGAAGTGGGTTGTTAAAAAGTCCACTGCCTCGGAAGCACCTGTATGTACAATCTGATTTTATTTTATTTCCCTTTTGGAAACCAATTATGTTTGCTTCTATGCTGGAATTAGCATAACATTTAAAACACATAACGAATGGATATAATATTTAATAAAATAAAACAGGTCAATTTTAAAAGAACAGTTACTTACTGACTGAAAAACTGAACTGTGTCTAAGTGGCGACAGGAAGCGTAGTTACTCTTCTTGTCCACTTTCGCTGAAATAATAATAATAATAACGCAAAAATAATAGCAAAAAACGATAAGTACAAGACTATTAAACAGCGCCAGCGCCAGACTGCCTGCGGAATGCTCTTCGTCTTTTCTGGTCTGGCACGCAATTGAAATTCTCTGGCGCACATTTTTTTTCTTTTGCATTTTGTTGGATGCCAATTCAGAATATGTAGGGTTTTGATGTGGATAGTGAACTCTAGATGAAAATATAACATCATTTTTGGACAGAGTGATTACAAATACAAAAGAAATGGCGTACAGTTCAGTAATAAAAGCTTTCAATGCAAAGTAAAAGTTGAAAATGCAATATAATTTAAGTTTTTGTCACGGAGACACCATTTCAACTCTATTACAATAATGCGAAGATAGCAATGATAAAAAAAAAATTACTTTGCTTTACGGGCAGGGCACGTGCTAACCCCCTCTAATCCAGGAAAGGACTTGATAATTATGGGAAGGTTTGGCTGTGCTGGCACTTTTTAAAAGTGAGAACGTGTAAGTCAGAGGCAACAGCAAGGAGGGATTCCATGGTTTAAAATCTGCCTGCATGGTTGAGATGTTGTCCCTTTATTGTCCTTTTCTGTCCTGCTACAACAGAATCTGAATTGTTTAGGTAAATGACACGCTATTGTCAGCACACTTTTTGTGTTATTTCGCCCTTTCATCATGAACACAAACACAGAACCATGAATATGAAATAATATATCAGACTAACAATTGTGATCTGCCACAGTTGTACAAAGTCTGTCGTAAAATCAATGACCTTAACTGAAAATGTTCACAGAGCCATAAGAAATGGACTGATGGACTTCACTCAAGACAATTTCCAAGAATGTTTTTGGAGTGGAGAGACTTACTTATAGTAACATGCAATCAATTTTACTCTTTAATTACCAGTCTCGTTAGTTTGATTTCATGATAGATATCATATTTTTTAGAGTGCTCTTCCCATTGTTGATTGCACAATTAGTCAACAAACTTCAAAACACACAAATATAAGAAAAAAGTACAAAGCATGGAAAAGAATCAAATAATGTCTCTAAAATGAGTTTGTTTTACCTGAGAAGAGGAAGGAAATACTCCAGCATGACACAAATTCTGAAGGAATGAGAACCAAAACATTTCATGTGCTTACTTGCCATGTCATCAGCTGGGATGGTTTATTGCCACACATTTAATTTTCACTTACAACTTATCTGCAAAGATGCATCTTAACTCCCAGGAAGCTTTTGGCAGCCAGAGAAAGCAACGAAAAACAAACAACTAAATAAAAACCTGCATGAAAGGTCGACCACGGAGCCCAACAGTTAGTATTTCTGTTTGCTTTCTGTGTTATTGTCCTGCTTTTGTATGTGTTTCTTCCTTAATGTGTCTGGCTAGTTATTTAAATTAATAAACATTTAAATGCAGTCATGCTGGGCTGAGACAAAAGGGAAACACAAAGGACAAGCGACTCGGAGTGGTCTCAATCAGCATCTCATTGGGACTGAAAACGTTTTTGCTATCTTTGCTTTTACTTCTTTAATTACAGACTGATTTTATGTTTCTGTGGCACAGCAAAATTGATGTTTTTTCACTTTGTTAAACTTGCAAAGACCATAAATATATACTAATTTATTTGGAAATTGTGGCGTAAAAGAGGTGCTGCTTAGACTAAAAAGGCTGAAATCAAACAAACCTCCAGGACAAGATAAAATTTATCCAAGGTTACTTAAAGGGGTGGGTGAATTCTAATTAAAACTTTTTATGCGTATTTTTTAAATCACTGCACATGGGGAGATTCCCGCAGGAGCTAACGTTCTTCCATTTAATATATAAAAAAATATCAGAATCCAAGTAATTACATGCCAGACAGCTTTACAAACATCTCAGGTAAATTAATGGAAGCAGTGATTCAGGAAAAGATCGAGCATCATGTCGTAAGAATGGGTGTATTAGCAAACCGTCAATGTGAGTTGTTATGGGGGATATCATATTTTACTAATATGCTGGATTTTCTATGAGGAAGCAACAAAAACACATGAACAGAGGTGCGCATATGATATTGTTTATCTTCATTTTTCAAAAGGCTTTTGAAAACGTGCATCATAAGAGGTTTGTGATCAAACTAAAAAATGCAGTATTTCCAGGTATGTCGTGTAGATGGGTGTAATTTAATGGCAAAGGGTAACCGCACCAGGAGCCGTTCAAGAATTAAGTAGATAGATAGATAGATAGATACTTTATTAATCCCAAGGGGAAATTCACATACTCCAGCAGAAGTATACTGATACAAAAAACAATATTAAATTAAAGAGTAAACACAGACAATAACTTTGAATAATGTTAACGTTTACCCCAGGGGGTGGAATTTAAGAGTCGCATAGTTTGGGGAAGGAACGATGTTAAAATATGAAACGATGTTAACTGATGTTAAAAGTGGTCTCCCTTAGAGTTCAGTGCTGGGTCTGTTGCCCTTTTAAATATTCATTAATGGTCATGATAAAAATAGAAATAATAAGCTGGTTATGTATGTAAATAATGTCAAACTATAGGTGGAATGGAAGATAACCTACAATCAAAGGAATTTTTACAAGTGGATCTGGACAGAATTTAGACTTGGGCAACTGTATGGCAGATGAAATGTAATATAAATAAAAATAAAATGTCAGGTCTGAATACATAACAGGAGATTTGAAACTTACAAGTACCCTTTGAGGAGGACCTTTGGGACCATAGTGAACTCTTGTACAGAAATGGCTAAGAACGATAATAGGATGTTAGGCTATATAGCTTGTTGTGTGGAGTACAAACCAAACAAATCACTGGAGGTTATACTTTGGCTGTTCAACATACTGGTGAGGTCCCACCTGGAGTACTGTGTGCAGTTTTGGTTTCCGTATCACAAAAAGAAATAGCAGTGCTAGGGAGAGTCCAGAGAAGAGCAACTAAGCTGCTCCATGACTCTCAGGTATGATCTATGTAGGAAGATTAAAGGCGTTGAATCTTTTCAATTGACATGATTCAAGTGTTGAAAATTATGAATGGACTTAGTAAACTGAATCTAAGATGTTATTTTAAAATGAGTTATTTAATAAGAACTCAAAAACAATTGGATACTAAATTTCACACAACCTTCAGAAAAACTTTCTTCACACAGATAACTATAGACTAGAACATGGGGACACACACAACACAGCAACATTAATGCTGACCTTCGTGATTTTTGCTTACGTCTGAGGCACACAACTGTCCAACTAAAGGGCATATATGAAGAATTTCCATCCATCCATTTTCCAACCCGCTGAATCCGAACACAGGGTCACGGGGGTCTGCTGGAGCCAATCCCAGCCAACACAGGGCACAAGGCAGGAACCAATCCCGGGCAGGGTGCCAACCCACCGCAGATATGAAGAATTTGCTGAAATGTAATCATCATTCAAAAGATTTCAATGCTACCCCTTTGGCTGACCTCCACACTGTGGCCAGTAATTATCAAGCATTTCCATTACCCTGTTTACCTGGATGATGTACTTCTAACTCTCTTACTGACATTGGTGTGAATATTTTCTTGAGGAATATAAAATAATATTAAACTCATAACCAGCAACTGGGCCAGACTACTCAACATCCATGTAACCCCCATAGGCCTAGTCCAATATCAACTGCTGGTTAGAGTGGAAGTAGATCTGAGGAGTTACTGCTATAGTGAGTTGGCTCCTCTGCATGTGGTGCTTCATCAGTTCTATTTTAGGCATACTATGATTAATTCATAGGATGTATTCTGACTTGCATGATGTTTTAAGAAATAGTGAAGCTTCTCTTATTGTTATCCAATGACCTGTCATGCCTGAATTAATCTGGTAATTTTACATTCAAAATGGCAAATATAATTCATCATATTACAAGGCTCATTAAAACACAAAGAGATGATTGTCAGTAAACAGATTTCTAGATATTTAGCAACACAATACCAATTCTTTAACAAATATTTCTTAGATTATTGAACTCTAGAAGAAGCTAATGATCAACAAGTGTTTATTTTGCTCAAACAAGAAACATTCACAGCCTTTGTCTTTGTATAAAAGAATCCTTCCTTGATGTCACACACTTCTGCATGTATAAATGTGTTGGGTAACTTTAGCTGGACACCCAGGGACAACTATGAAATATATAACGCCACAGAAGTGATGATTTTTAATTCTATGACAATTTAACATTCTGTTAATCCAATTTAGAGTTGTGGGAGTCTGGAGCCAATGCTGTCAACACTGGGCACAAAGCAGGAATCAGCACTGGATGCTGACACTCACACATGGACACATTTAGGGACGTGCGAGGAGTAGGAGCCATGAAGACATGGGGAATGTGTGAAACCTTAAGAAGGCGTTAAGAAAACAAGCCAGCTTAGTCTATTAGTAAAAGCTTGGGTCACAAATGGGCTGACAATGCTCAAGGCCTACAAACACAAAAGTTAACATATGAACATTTGGCAGTTCAGTTGAAATGTTTACTAATCAAAAAAGCCCTGGTGGAGCCAAATCATGTGAAACTTCTGGCTGTTGGCCTGGACTAAGTAAGTAAAACCACAAGGATAAGTTCCTCTTCTGAAAAGAGTAAACTCTTTACCCAGATGTATCAAGACTTACCTCCCTGGTATGCTATGTCATGACATGTTTAATTAATTAATTTTAGTATATTAAATCAAGTCAAGTCAACTTTATTTATAAAGCACCTATATAAAAACACTAAAGTGTTTACCAAAGTGCTGCACAGTAAATAATGGTAATAACAATAAATAACATCTAGCATAACAGAAAAGAATTTCATAATTACAGTCAACATGTATAAAGTACAGTGGCTATCCAATACATAAAATACAAACCAGCAACTGCTTTTAATCTGAAATAAAAACCAGGGAAAAACGATAT
The DNA here is from genome assembly GCF_900747795.2 of Erpetoichthys calabaricus. Taxonomy (NCBI): domain Eukaryota; kingdom Metazoa; phylum Chordata; class Cladistia; order Polypteriformes; family Polypteridae; genus Erpetoichthys; species Erpetoichthys calabaricus. Next base: position 58,124,209 of record NC_041406.2, on the reverse strand, counting down.
GTTTTCAATCTGGATTTAAAATGTTCAAATTCAGAGCAGATCTAATCTGCAGTGGCAGGTTGTTCCATAGCCATGGAGCAGCCACCGCAAATGCACCCCTATGCTTCAGCTTTGTCCGAGGTACCACCAGTAACAACTGGTCAGACGATCTTAAAGATCGAGACGAGCCATATGGTTTAGGAAGACTGGTGAGATATACCGGTGCTAAACTATTTAAAGACTTATAAACAAGCAATACAAGCTTAAAATCAATTTTAAAACTAACAGATAGTCAATGAAGAAGGCCAAAATCGGAGTAATGTTATTCACTTCTGAGTTTTTGACAAAAGCCTAGCAGCTGCATTTTAAATAAGCTGTAGGCGATACAGTAGGGACCCCTGTGTAGAGAGAATTACAGTAATCCAGGCGGGATAAAATAAAAGCATGTATGACCTTCTCAAAATCAGAAAAATGAAGAAAAGGCTTTACCTTTGCCAACAGTCTCAAATGGAAAAAACAGTTTTTAACAACAGAATTGATCTGTTTATCCACTTTAAGACTGCTGTCTTAAATGCTGTTTCTGGACTTCTCTAGCGCCTTCAACACCATCCAACCTCTGCTCCTTAGGGACAAGCTGACAGAGATGGGAGTAGATTCATACCTGGTGGCATGGATCGTGGACTGTCTTACAGACAGACCTCAGTATGTGCGTCTCGGGAACTGCAGGTCTGACATTGTGGTCAGCAGCACAGGAGCACTGCAGGGGACTGTACTTTCTCCGGTCCTGTTCAGCCTATATACATCGGACTTCCAATACAACTTGGAGTCCTGCCATGTGCAAAAGTTCACTGACGACACTGCTATTGTGGGCTGCATCAGGAATGGGCAGGAAGAGGAGTATAGGGACCTAATCAAGGACCTTTGATGTAAATGGTGCGACTCAAACTATCTACAACTTAACACCAGCAAAACCAAAGAGCTGGTGGTGGATTTTAGGGGGCCCAGGCCCCTCACGGAACCCGTGATTATCAGAGGTGACTGTGTGCTGAGGGTACAGACCTATAAATACCTGGGAGTGCAGCTGGATGATAAACTGGACTGGACTGCCAATACTGATGCTCTGTGCAAGAGAGGACAGAGCCGACTATACTTCCTTAGAAGGCTGGCGTCTTTCAACATCTGCAATAAGATGCTGCAGATGTTCTATCAAACGGTTGTGGCGAGTGCCCTCTTCTACACAGTGGTGTGCTGGGAAGGCAATATAAAGAAGAGGGACACCTCACGTCTGGACAAACTGGTGAGGAAGGCAGGCTCTATTGGAGGCATGGAGATGGACAGTTTGACATCTGTGGCAGAGCGACAGGCGCTGAGCAGGCTCCTGTCAATCATGGAGAATCCACTGCATCCACTAAACAGTGTCATCTCCAGACAGAGGAGCAACTTCAGCAACAGACTGCTGTCACTGTCCTGCTCCACTGACAGACTGAGATTGTTCGTCCCCCACACTATGCAACTCTTCAATTCCACCGGGGGAAACGGTAACATTATACAATGTTATTGACTGTTTTACCTGCCTCACATTCTCCACCTTGCACTTTTTAACTTGCACTGTGTTTTTATCACTCTTTAATTAATATTGTGTTTTATCAGTATGCTGCTGCTGGAGTATGTGAATTTCCCCTTGGGAATTAATAAAGTATCTATCTATCTATCTATCTATCTATCTATCTATCTATCTATCTATCTATCTATCTATCTATCTATCTATCTATCTATCTATCTATCTATCTATCTATCTATCTATCAAAAAAATAGCTAAATCATGAAACATTTTCATGCAACACTCATTTTTCTACAGAACCATTCATATCATAAAATATGAATCTATATGTCATGTTTTTCGTCATCATTATGAGAATACAGCAATGATATTCTCATGTCAATACAACCAATTAAAACTTGAATATGTGAAAAAAAACCACTAAATGCATCTGCTCCTCTAAGAACAATATTGGTAGAGTTATATGTTGTTAGTGGTGCAATAGTAGCATGGCTGTCTTGCAGTAAGGAGATAGTAAGGTTGTGGCCAGGGTTCTCCCTGTATGAAATATTGTTAAAAGGATTTTTTTTTTTTCATTTAACAAAATATTCCTCCATGCACCAATCACGAGTGAAGCGATCTATCAACGAAGGATTAGACCACCATAGGCAGCTGGGGGCACACTCCTAGTATGTATGTGTGTGTATAAATAAATAAATAAATAAATATATATATATATATATATATATATATATATATATATATATATATATATATATATATGTGTGTGTGTGTGTGTGTGTGTGTGTGTGTATGGTTACATTTACAAGAAAATTTTCACTCTTCTGTGGTCTGGTACAAAGAGTACATACTGTAGGTTGAGATGTAGACCATGGCCTTCTATTCTGTGCTTCTACTTTCATCCAAGAAAACATCGAACCATCAGAGAAATGCAACATCATCTCATCCCCCTGTCACTTTACATGTCTCTTTCCTTCCCCCCACTACTTAAACAGAGCACCAGCATCAAGCAACCATTAGTTGTTGACTAGTCCAGACACTGGTGCTATTTTAAGCTGACAAAAGGTCTATGCTTTGTCTCCACTATTAAATGGGCAGAATAACAGGTTTCAGCTGTGCTAACACAATTGCAAAGGTTTCTGTAATAATGAATATTTAAAAGGGCAACAGACCCAGCACTGAACTCTAAGGGAGACCACTTTTAACATCAGTTAACATTGTTTTATATTTTAACATCGTTCCTTCCCCAAACTATGCGACTCTTAAATTCCACCCCCTGGGGTAAACGTTAACATTATTCAAAGTTATTGTCTGTGTTTACTCTTTAATTTAATATTGTTTGTTGTATCAGTATACTTCTGCTGAAGTATGTGAATTTCCCCTTGGGATTAATAAAGTATCTATCTATCTATCTATCTATCTATCTATCTATCTATCTATCTATCTATCTATCTATCTATCTATCTATCTATCTATCTATCTATCTATCTATCTATCTATCTATCTATCTATCTATCTATAACACCCAAATGCCTAGCTGATGATGTACAATACTGTTCCAGTGGACCAAGACTACTAGCGGTCATACCAGAAACCTCAGGAGGACCAAAAATTAAAACCTGAGTTTTGTTCTAGTTAAAATCCAGAAATTGCAAGGATCATCCAGCTCTTCATGTCATCCAAACATTCCAAGAGAGACTGTACAGAGTTGTTTTTAAGTGGTAAGTAAATTTGGGTGTCACCAGCATAGCAGTGGAAAGACAGACCATGCTTTTTAAAAACTGAAACTAAAGGAAGCATGTAGATGGAAAATAACATAGGGTCAAGGAAGGAGCCCTGTGGAACCCCATCATTAAAACTGGCCCTGGAGGATGAAAATTCACCTATACAAACAGAAAAGTTCCCATCATTAAGATAAGATTAAAACCAGTCAAGCACAGAGCATCTAATGCTAACAACCTTTTTCAATTGGGATGAGATGATATCGTGGTCTATTGTATCAAAAGCAGCAGTTAAATCAAGGTGCACAAGGTCAACAGAAACATCAGAGTCAACAGTTAACAACACATCATTAAAGGCTTTTAAAAGTGCTGCCTCGGAGCTATGATATGGTCTAAAGCCAGACTTTAAGGTTTCATGCATATGATTTACATCTGAAAATAACTGGAGCTGCTCAAGGACCACTTTTTCAAGGAGCTTAGCAATAAAGGGAACTTGGAATATAGGCCTAAAATTTGAAAGTACAGTAGGGTCCAAATAATTGATTTTTTTAAATAATAAGAAGGCATAGAGCCAGTAGAAAGGGAAGTATTAATGATTAAAAGAACACCGATGTCCAATGGTGTCAAAAATCTCCTTAAACAAATATGAGGGTAAAATATCTGAGGATTAGATTAGTAATGATATTAGCCAAGTCTGAGAAGGATTCAAGCTCAAACTGGTCCAGAACTGCCGAACCAGCACCTGCATGAGATTCATGGATCAAACAGAGGAGGTACGATTGAAGACCTAATGTCTGCAATTTTATCAACAAAACATTTCTTAATATTCTCACACAATGAATTTGATCCTTCAATACATATTGAAGCATTTAGGTTATAGAATTTATCGAACTGAATAAAACTTTGGGTCAATGGCAGTTCTTTGCTATAAGTTCTGAGAAACATTTAGATTTAGAGTTCTTAATAGCTTATTGATGGTTTGCCAGACTTGTTTTAAGTTTGTCCTTCTTCCACTTACGCTCAGCTCTCCTTCATACCTGTCTTAGAACACGAGTGTTATTGTTCATCCAAGGCTCCAGTTTAGGTTTTGAAGAAAAAGTCTTAAAAGGAGCAAGTGAATCTCAAATAAGAATACAAGTGGAGTTAAAAAACGGTGATCAACTCACTGACACACTGATGGATGGACACATTTATGGACGACCTGGAGTAATCTGCTTCACTGTAGGTGCCAGAAGTGGAGGAATTTACAACGCGAGATCGACACAACCAGGTTTAACAGTATAGTTAAAAAACATGTGTGCATGTATGCAAAATGGATATCTCAATCAGTAAGACAACGGTCCCACATAAAACACAAATAATAATACAGGAAAGTCACCCGTTGCAATAGTGTTTTTCTTACATTTTGTCCCCGGGTTTTTGATACAATATATAACTGAAATAACTTTAGCAACATCAGAGCAGAGTTTCAAGTATAATGTTACTTGTAATGTGTCACGTTGTCACTTTGCTTTACTTTCTGGAGTTTCATTTATTGTAGGTAGTAATTAATTGTTTTTTCAGCAACAGCATGTGTGGCTACTGTTTAAACACAGAAATGTTTAAATGACTTCCTTCCTTTTTCTTTTCTTCCATTCATTTAATGTCTAAAGCACAACTTGCCTGTGTAGGAGAGACTTGTTTTATATTTGAAATTGCAGTATTTGTTTTGCTGAGCAGTATTCCCTAGCATTAAATGACTTAAATCTAACAACCAGCCTGAACAGACAGCCAGACCATTGTATGACTTTAGTTTAGCTTTAGGAAAGCAATGTTTCGATTTTACTAATGATCTTAATTTGCTTTATTAAGAAAGAGTAGACCATATGGATTTGATGAGAATCGCTTAGACAAGTTATGTTTTTTCCACCATATGTCTTTGCAGTGTTCACATACACACTAATTGTTGCTTTATTTAGCCATCTGTATCTGATATAATCTTTTACTATAGGCCAAGGAATACAAAACTTAAAGAGGAAAGGATGCAATATTGTAGATTGCAGATAAGCTTAATGGCAGGGTATAATTTGAATTCAAGCTAAAAAGTGGATTCTAGGCCATTTTACATTTAAAAAGACTATATTATAACATATTAAAGTTCAGTGGTACTCTTCAAAAACTGGAGTGCTTCTTGAGTATGTAAATGTTTAATGAAGATTTGATCAAAGGGTGACTGGCATGTGCAGTCACAGCCCCACATCTCACTCCTATTCACTCCTTTGGGGTATAAAAGACAAAAGCAGATAAATCAAATTGTGTTTACAACTCACCCAGAAAAAAATGTTCTGACAGTGATGTCTTGTCCATGTTAGCCATCTGGAGGAAATTTTAAGGATGTTTATTTTAAGGAGAGAAAGGGGTCCATGCTGCAAAAAAGGGAACATGGAAGACCTTGTTACTCGTTTTTATGTGTTTAAATGAATCATAATCTCTTAATGTACTTTATTGCTTTGGCAAGTTATTGCAAATTCTGTGAATTTCAATAAAGCTGTTTTTGCACAATGGCATCCAATCTTTCTTCTCTTCTGCATCTAATTTGCCAGTAAAATGTAAAGGTGGGGTGGAGGCAGATCTTCTTGTTCACTTTCAGAGACATCATGGCCTTAAGAGAAGATACTGTTTTAGTACTCCCTGAATTTAAATTTCATTACAGAATTCTTATCTGGAAAACACTTCTGAAACCTTCTACTTGGCATTATGTTTCATCTCTGATTCCCGAAAAGCTGTAAAGGACTGGAAACCTTTCCTGATTTGGTTCCTGGTTTATCCTTTGTCTGCCAGTCATTCTGTATTGGTAAAAGCAGGTAAGAAAATAAACCAATACAAATCTGTTGGCAGAACGTCACCCGTGTGAAGCATACATTGCATGTAACCAATGAAAACGTTTTTGTACTAAGAGTTTGAAAACCTTTACATTCCAGGCTTAGTATTTTTCATGGACTTGTGGAGGTGAGTAGTTTATTTTTTTGATGCTTACAATATAGAACTTTGTTAAAATGTTATCATATGAATTCTAATCCTTATACATTTTTCAACATTGAATATTAACAGGGAAGGCAAACAATAAGACCTAGTTAATATGATACATTTCTTGTGTAGTGTAATTGTTTCACATTGATACAGCATGTATAAAGTGCATTTACAAAAAGAAATGGAATCTTGAAAATGTTTAAATTATATCAGCAGTGACTTTCACATGACTGGAAAAATATACTTTTATGGAAGAAGAAGAACATATGATTCAGATGAAAAGCCTTTCTAAGCTGTTATTGGACGCCCACGTTGAAAAACATCCTAGACAGTTGCCTATTCAAGCCGTTAAAGGGTATGTCATAAAGTTGGCAAGCGCATACATCTTCCATGGCCTTGCACCAAAGCTGAAATACTAGCTTTAGCAACCTTTTCTTAAAATGATGTAAACCTGACATGGCTTTCTGGAGCTGATAAAAAGAAAGGGACTCTTTGTTCTGTAAAAAAAGCAGCTGTCTACCCAGAAGTATGCGCATTAAAAAATTAATTCTGCAGCCAGGTGTGTTTTTTTTTCTTTTTCCTTTTTGCTGTGTTTTAAGCAGATTCATACAATTCGTATGAATGTGAGTGTGTGTGCATGCATAGTGATCTCATTGAGTATATTTAAAAATCACATATTGGTTATCTTGTTACAGTTCCTGCTGATTTCTTAACGTCTTTAAGAGGTTTGCGGCTTACAAGTCAGTGATAGTGTCTTTTTATTCAGGAAGTTTCCAGGCATGATAGAAGCTCATTATCCTTAATGTTCATGTAGTGAACTGACTGGCATTATGAGCCGTCCATCATATATAGGGATGCTGCTGGTGACATGTCCTGTTAGTTTTCATAAGTTCTGGGTCAAGTTGAGTGATTCTTCGATAAGTTCGATAAGTAAATGGTACAAGAATGTGTAATGACTCTTCATTTGCAAAAGAAAGTCATCCATTAGGTGTATTGCCTTGATCTTTCATTGAATGTGATGAAATTGTGGACACTGTGCTGATACAACATTTGTAGTACAAAGTGAAAAAATGTCTGGAAGGCTCTTTCTCTAAAGGATCACTGGGCTGAACAAGGAGATTCCTAGAATTCCTTTAACTGGTGAATAGGACCTAGTAAAATGGCTGTTGTAGTATATGCAAAGCCACGTACCTTGTGCAGGAACAGTTTCACGTGTATCAATATATACTTGACTCTGAAGATGGATTAAATCATACAGCAAGCCCTCATGTTCTATTCTCCTTTCCTGGTGAAGTTTCTTACAGCAATAATCTGAATTGATTTTACAGGACCATCCTGACACCAACATGCTCCCAGCACCTTCTAAAGTCTTCCCAACGCCAGCTAAAAGATAATCTCATCAGCACATCCTCTGTGTCTCCTTAGGTAGGTTAGGTTTTGTTTCTGATGAAGACTTCACTCAGGATGTCTCTCCCTGTCTGAGCTGCTATCCTTCTTGAATTGGCATTTGTGGAATGAAAAATCAGGAACTTGGGATTAGAAACAAAGAGTCCTACCACTGAGCTACTGTACTGTAGCACAACAGCAGAACTTGCTGCTTAAAATCTGGATGTTCTGTGTTCACATCCCAGAAGTGCTGTTTCAGGGAGAATAAGAACTGGGAACGAAAAAGGCACATCCTGAGTGAATTCTTCAGCAGATGCCCATGCTTGTACTGCAACATGTCCAAACTTCTGGGCCTCTCACATTTTAGCAACAGTTGTTATATTCAAAGATTTTCCCATGTTGCTGAACTTCTAGAGTGAACCCAGCAACCCTGCCGAGGACCTTCCTTTTGACTGGTATAAAGAAATGAGACACCATGCAGTTGTCATGGTTATTTATTTTGTTTTATTATAGTGTATTATTTTCTTCAGTTATGTTTTCCTTTATAGATTGTTGGGGTCATTTAAGGTATCCCTAAGGTTGATTTTCTGGTATCTGGTTTATTTTAAAGTTGTTATAATTATTTTGTGTTTTTGATCATTCACAGGATTTGCCGGTTTTGTGTTTTTGCATTTCGGTTGGTTGGTAGAGGTACCATCAGGGCTAACAGACTGGAGACATCACAGGTCAAGTGATACAAAGGTCAGCCTCTGGAATCTCTTGTTTTTCTGAGTTTGTAGGATTTAAAAGAAAACAAATAAGTTCATCCAAGTGTTTCAACTCTTCAAATCACTAATTCGGCTCTGGTTTTGACTATGAGTTAGGGTTATGGTTTGAGTTTAGATGGTAGGCTTTCTGTCCTTTTGGTTTTGACTTTTTCTTTTCATTTATTTCCTGGTTCTGCCTTTTTCTGTGGCATACCTTCCAGTGGCACAACAGCCGAGGCCATAAAATGTTGCATACAAAGGACATGAAGCATGCATGAAAGAGAAAAATAATAAGACATTGTGCTTCCTGATCAAAACCATTGGAGCAGCTAAAGGAAAAGGTGATGGATCAATAATCTCCTCTGAGAGCATCTTACTGATGTGTTTATGGATACATTTCTTTCATCTACGTTAATCTGTACTGATAAATTAGATAAGACATCCATGATCACCTGTGATATTATTGCTGTGGATGAAGTGCCAGTAAGACACTGAGCCATGTAGTGTACCAACCTGCACTTCCACAAAGGTCAAAAGCAAAAATGACAGCCAATAAGGTAAATTACTTGACTGTAGGAAAAGATGTCTAAATGTGGGATGTGCAGTGGAAAAGTTTTGCCATTTCCTTCAGTAAACTGAATTTGATGTGTGCAGTGAGCTGGATTTTCAGTCAGTCTAAGATCATTTTTCAGTTGACAAGGTGTGTGTTGCAACCCCAGACATTGTTGTTTAGGTTGTGCCACAGGACATGTAGTGCTAGATGCTCTTTCAAGCATCTCAAAGACTGATGGCATGTGTGGCTATTCCATCAAAGGGTGACAGCACTAAATTGAAAGTAGTGATCCCCAACATGAGCCTACCTGATTCCTCCTATATTACCACAGAAGTTCTTTTGGGACCACCTTGAAAAATCAAAAACCTTTTGGTGGGTCCTGGTGTTATTGGCTAAATAAAACAATGGATGTTTTAACAGTCTAACTCTATAATAATGTTGAAATTGTAGCAGTCAGCTATTTTTTATGATAAGACCGTGACTAAAATTGTGAATTTCCCCTTGGGATTAATAAAGTATCTATCTATCTATCTATCTATCTATCTATCTATCTATCTATCTATCTATCTATCTATCTATCTATCTATCTATCTATCTATCTATCTATCTATCTATCTATCTATCTATCTATCTATCTATCTATCTATCTATCTATCTATCTATCTAAAACAATTTAGTTAGCTTCATTATGTTTAACCGTTCAGGTTGTGGAGACCATTTTGTTCATTTGCTGTAGTTTGAATGTGGACCTTTGTCTTGCTCACTTCAACTTGCATGGGCTGCAGATGTCACCAAGACTGCACAGTGACAATGTTAAGGGATTTCTGAATATTAAAGTCTTAATGAATATGTGCATGTTTGTCAGTGAGAAGTTAGAGATCCTTTAAATGTTTTCCTTTGCATTTCTCTTACAGTTTTTAAAATGGTTTTATTTTTAATTTCCCTTGAATGGAACTGCTAGGGTGGATCAGAGATTGGTATTGCACGGTAATGTAGAATTACAAAAAAAATTGTTTTATTCTTTAGATTAAGTATGTATTACTTTTCATTTTAGTCAGAATAGAGCTGATGCTGAAGGAAATGACCTAAATGATCTGCAAATGTCGACACAATACTCTGTGGTTTTTCATTTTGCACCACACCTGCCTCAAGCCAGTTTTCTACTAGACTAAAAAATCAACAACCTCATGTCTTTCACATCTATCAAAGAGCAGAAAAAGAAAACATTGCAACAAACTGAACTAAAACAACACGCCCTTAGCTCACAAAACTGACTGATTTTCTTCACTGTGGGTTAGTGAAGTGGCTATACTGGTTTTATTGCAGTTAATTATGGATAATGTTCAGTGTTAGATGGTAAAATAGAATATAGCTTACTTTGAAGGACAGACAGATACCATGACAAACTTAATCAATTTGATTCAAACTAAAGAGGCCTGTTCTTTATCTGGAAATTGTACACTCACAAGATTTATTAATACCTTACTTTATTAGAAAGATCATCCTCTTTCCCTATATTGATTTAAGAAGGCCCTGAAAATTCTAATACAGTATAGAAGAAAGATGCACTCATGATTTATGAAAAAGGATCTAATACACTTATACAATGGTGCTGAAAAATTTTTAACATCTCCTGTAGACAGCAGGATACAAACTACTGATTTATCCAACCACCCATTTTACCGCTTATCCAGTTCCAGGTTGCAAACAGCCAGCGCCTGTTCTGAAACTGCTGGACACTTTGAAGGAACCAAAGGTTTTAAGTGTGCCACTGTGATCTGTGAGCGTTATTCATATACATTATTTTATTTACAATGGGCATCTGACTGACAGGGTGAATCGGACAGGGAGACGAGATGAGCCAGGTGTTACATACAGATGTGCCTTGTTTGGTAATGATCAATAAATATGGCCAGGGTCACCAGGGTGGATGTCAGCTATTTCAAGGTTTGAGAAACAAGCAACCTCTACAGTAACTGTGTGGTATTTCTTATTCCTGCTTGTCAGCAATTGAATTGTACTCATGTTTGGAGGTTGCATGTTCAAAGAGAAGGTGTTGTAGTAGACTAGAACCCAGCAAAGATTCACACTGTCGATATGACGGTAATCCTGGGAATCCCAGGAGCGCACCCAGCCTTGGCCTCACTCACACACACTTCCTCACAGAGATAAAAAAGCAACTGGTAATAAAATAGAAATTAAAGAATGTATTAAACAATAATCAATGAAATATATGTAAACTACCATGATCCCACCCCAGTTCCCCTTACGGCGATATACAATAAACACGAACTCAACAAAAACAAACCACTAACAAAAACATCACATACAATGAAGTCCATGAAAAACGGCAAATGATGAAATGAAATGATGGAGGTAGATAGTCCAGAGATCAGCATGCTGTATATGAATGTAAAGGTCAGTCCTACCGGTATTTCCTGATGAGATGATGACATGTGAAAGGGATCAGGAGCCTCCTTTCTTCGCAGGACGACAACAAATACTCAGACAGTCCTCATTGCAGGAAGACACCAGACAGTCCATACACCCAAAACAGGAGACGATCCAGGACAAAACAAGAATCCACAGATAGTAAAACAGGAAGGCAAACAAACAAGCAACTCCACACACAAAAGACTTTTCTTTCTTTTTCTGTATAACTAGACCCCTTTTAAATGTTGTGCCAGCCTCCTTGTCCCCAGCAGCCCCTCTACCCTGGGCAGAAGACCAATCAAAGCCACTGCAGGGACTGCTGGGAGTTGAAGTTTCATTCCCCAGTAGCATTGCTACAGTATAAAAATCAAACAACTGCACAGAACCCTAGAGCTCAACTATGGATGGATGGAAGACATCACTCCTTCCCGTGCCTAAGAAAACATGCTTCCCCGCATTCTGTCGAAGTAGGACAAGCAACAACTGCAGGAAAACCCCGACTGCATCAGCTTTAGCCAAGTAAAGCTCTCCTTCAATTATTATTTTATTGTGAGTGTTATACCAATATTAAACAGAAGGTTATAATCTTCCATTAGTGTTACTGATTCTTTCTTCCTTTTAGAATCACCGCTGTACCACTAGAGAAAGTTATAATATATATATTGGTTTAGTAAAGGCTGCAGTCTCTAATGAACCTCTTCATAGGGAGCATGCACCCCCAGCTGGATAAAATATACTGCAGGTTAACTTTTCTAATCTGAAAAAGTGTTAAATAAACTTCTTGCACTGTGCATTTAATAATAAATATCACATATGCATTTTATGCATTAAGAGGAAATGCTGTTGTTGGCCTTACTACCTCTGGTGTAATAGTAGTAACTCAGTGGTTCCTTAGAGATCCGCCTTGTAGTTGAGAGTGTCAGAGCACTGGCCATGGAAGGCTGGGCTATGAATTCAAGCCACATGCAAGTATTTAGGTAATTTAGGTATTTGTTGTAATTGTTGAAGAATTGACGAAGGTGGATGAGTTTAAAGACTTGGGATCAACAGTAACAGAGTAATGGGGATTGTGGAAGAGAGGTGAGTACAGGCAGGGTGGAATGGGTGGAGAAGAGTGTCAGGAGTAATTTGTGACAGATGGGTATCAGCAAGAGTGAAAGGGAAGGTCTACAGGATGGTAGTGAGACCAGCTATGATATATGGGTTGGAGATGGTGGCACTGACCAGAAAGGAGACAGAGCTGGAGGTGGCAGAGTTAAAGATGTTAAGATTTGCACTGGGTGTGACGAGGATGGATAGGATTAGAAATGACTACATTAGACAATCAGCTCAAGTTGGATGGTTAGGAGACAAAGTCAGAGAGGCGAGATTGCGTTGGTTTGGACATGTGCAGAGGAGAGATGCTGGGTATATTGGGAGAAGGATGCTAAGGATAGAGCTGCCAGGCAAGAGGAGAAGAGGAAGGCCTAAGCGAAGGTTTATGGATGTGGTGAGAGAGGACATGCAGGTGATGGGTGTAACAGAACAAGATGCAGAGGACAGAAAGATATGGAAGAAGATGATCCTCTGTGGCAACCCCTAATTGGAGCAGCCAAAATTAGAAGAAGAAGGTGTTTGTTGTAATTAAAAATGTTAAAATACGAAGTCTCAGGTTATTGTTTTAGTTTACGGATCCCAGTTCACTCTTTCTTTCAATTAGTATGTTGCTTGTTTTCTCTGATGGTGATGATGATCCAGTATAGTATATAAAATCCATTCATTTAGATAACTTTGCATATGCTTCATCTAGGCCCATTAATATTTTCTGTTCCGACTTTGTCCAATTTAGGTCGCAGTGACCCAATCTTAACTACATTGAGTGAAAGGCAGAAACCAAGCCACATTAATATTTCTGGTGCTACTAATCATCTTTCTGTCTAAAGTAATAACTGATAAATGATGTACACTAAACTCTTTGAGCAAAGAACACTCTTAAACATAGTCTTGTTTTTTAACCAAGATGAATAAAGCAATAAGAGAGTTCCTGAAGACAAAATGATATCTGCAGTGCAAGCAGTGATATGCTAGGAAGTTGTGCCCAAACTCATCTAGATGATTAAATGGGCCTTTACACAGCTGACATGACAACTAACACATTCTTTACACAATGACAATTGGATTTGATTGTCTTCATTGTTTTTTTGAATTTGAATTGCAAAAAAATCTATCATTTCCTTTTTAACATTTCATGTCCATTGTTCCTAAAAAGTCCATGAAATCAACTTTCAGTTCAAAGAAAGAGAACACAATACAAGCAACTATTATACAATTTCTGAGTTTCACCCGGCAGTTAAGAGCAAAATTTGATTAAAAACAGGCCAACTTACCAGCCATGGAAGGATGACCACTAAGAGAAGCTGGACTAGCTTGGGTATTCCAGCTCTTGGTTCTTTAGCTAAATACCCACATCCCAAAACACAGCATTTCCTTCCTTGGCACAAATGAAAAAGGTTGCAAAATAACTTTGTTATCCTATTTTGGGATCTCACTAAACTGAAATCTTAGCACAAACAGTCATGTGTGTCAATGAAGCACGGGTCGCAGTACGCACATTCACTTTAGTTTCTCTTAAAATGTCGGAAGTGTAGTTTTCATCTGATAAACATGAGCTGAGTTCTTGGCTCGTTTGAAGTATAAGTGATCTCGCAAGAATAAAAATAATTCTACGTTAATGCAGAATATTACAGACATATTTATAATTGTCAAAAGGTTATGTTTAGAGAAGGCTATTATAAATGGGAATGCATGTAAAATGAAGGTGGTCCTATTGTTTGGGCTGCACATTACTGACTTGTTATGTTTGTCAAAGAAGAAGTTGGTAGTAGTTGCATTTTTTCAATGTTTCCAAAAATTCAAGCGCTGAGTATGACACATACACAAAAAAATCCACAGTCAAAGGATCTTCATTTTTAAAGCTTTAGGGAATTTCAAAGTATAAACAGTTCTTACAAATTCAAGAGAAAAATAAAACAAAAAATCCATATCACATGCAAAAAATCACTTCATGTTTACGATGTTTCTGTCTCAAGGTTACACATCATAGTTGTGCTTCTTTAAGTGTACAGTATACTGTATGTTTCTTTATTGGCTTCTGTATTTGCCTGACTTAGAGTCAGATAGCTGTCTGTCTCAATATCTTTCCATTTGCAAATAATCTGTCTTTCTATCTGAACTTATTCTACTGTTACATCAGATTTTAGTAGGAATGTTCCATTAGCTTACAGAGACTAAAAGAGAATCTTCCTTTATCTATGTAGTTATGTTAAACTAATGCTCTAATCTAGTTAAGTAAATACACAAGTAAATGTAACATTAAGTTTCTAGGAATGGCTCTTACAGTAAGAGAAATAAATACGGAAACAAATGATTAAATATGTAATGGGGCAATGTGGACTGTCTCGTTTGGCTTCAAAGGCAAAGGAGACTGAGAGCTGAATTTATGATCCAGTAGATATTTTCTCACATTAATTCAAAGCGTTAAGCAAGCTCTTCAGGATATTGCCCATATCTGATTACAATTTCCAAAATATAATGTCAAAATCTGAAGATCCCCCAAGGTGCTCTTTTCAAATACACTGTTGTGTAATTTAAGAACATAACAAGTTGGAAAATATAAGCATGGCATAAAATCAGGTGTGTTCAATTACATCGTTATGTGATTTGAAAGTTGTGGGAGAATTTTAAATTCTTAGTTAACTTATTACATTTTTGTTTAGCAAACATTTTTGTAACAGTAAGTCATATAAAAAAAATAACAGCTATGTTAGAACGTAATTGCATGCGTTAGTAGGCTACATTAAATTCATGATCTTTAACAGCATTTCCCAATGTTATGTAGCGTATGTGCCATGAAGGACGAATGGTCATGTCGGCTGGACGGGAAAATGATTTTTTGCCTTTCGGAGGCATATAAAGGATGGACCAGTGGAAGCTGGAAGCCAGGAGCAGTTTCATCCCCCATATGACAGGTGGCAGTAGTCCTCCCGAAGCGTCCTAGTTTGGACACCGGCAGGGGTACATGGGAGTTGGCATCTGGAAGTGCAGCCCTATCCGGGTCCCTAGGTGCTATTAGAGGGCATTTAAAAGGATCCCACCGCCTCACCTGGAGGAGTCAGAGTTGGAAGGCAGTGGGTGAAACTCAACAAGAGGATGGAAAGGAGAGAAAGGAGAGAGACTTGTTTAGAATTGTGGTTTGGTTGCTTTTGCATCTGTGGTGATTTATTTGTGTAATAAAATACTTTATTTGAACCCATGATTGGGTTGGTTGGTATTGGGTCTGAGGTTTGGGCCCCAGTAGCTCCCCCTTGTGGTCTCAGTAGTTAAAACTGGAGGCCAAATAGGCTTGGACTGCCTCTATAGCTTTCAACAACAACAGATTACAATTCAAGTAATTTAAAAATGACATTGATTGATGTTCTGTTGTTAGTTTGTTTGTTGTAGAGCTTCTGTGACCAGTGTAGTTCAAATTTATTAAACATAACATTTTGGAAAGAAGTACCTAATGGTGAGTTAAAATATATGTTTTGTAACGGCCGACCCCTTACCCAGCTGGCAGCTACACTACCAAGACCTGTGGCCTGGATAAATTACTGAGGCTAACCTACATATACCAAGCCGTACCTCTAACAAATAATATTTTCCCCTCAGTTGATGGTGAATCACGTGCACACAAAAGTAGGTATGTCAAATAAGTGACTAAATATATTAAATGAAACACAATAACAAAACAATACTGCACATTCCCCACGTAGAAAACATATATATATAAATACGTATATCCCTCCACCAAAGCAGCAATGTGAAAACACCATATATACCATAACAAACCCTTCCTTGCCCCTGTAACATATAACACACACAACACAAATAACAATAATGGATGAATACGGAAATGACAATGATCGTGAACTTGAGTCCGGGTATATTACTGTCCTGAATACGGATGACTGTTCAACAAAGAATGGATGTGTTTGAATCTCCCGGAAAAATGGAACAATCAACCCCGGGGTCTCTGGCGATGATTGAACTGAAGTAAATCCGGCGGAATGAAAAACAAAATGGATACAAAGCACGATGTGAAAAATAGCAGGTAATGGTGGTTTGTTGTCGTCAATTGAGATCTCCATCTTTCTCCTTCCTCCTCTCTTTTCCATCCTGATCATTTAAATAGTAAAGAGCTGGATGTAATTGATTGTGAACAGGTGCTTTCCATCTTGGGGCTGCGGTCTCTCTCCCTCATCCGTCCCCTCTGTATTTACAGTGACAACATTCACTGACGCACACATTATAAACAGCAAACGGGACGATGGAAACAAAACGCACTCAGCACATACATTGAAAACACTATTACTATGTAGCCCCGCAACATGTTGTCATGCAGGTGTGTCAGAAATTCACCTTCCAGACTTGTCAAAGGTAAGCACTACCACCCCGGGACACCAGGACAGACAAGTGCTAACCACCTTGTCTCCTTTTCCACCCACAGCTCAGAGAAGCCACACAGTGAGGGCAACTAAATCCACACTTTTGGTACAGGAGCTATAGGGCACAGGGCACTCTGGGGAGGTGGCGGCTCAGTTGGACTACGACCATCTTGAAACACAGAAGTCTAAAGATAAGCCTGAGAACCTTAAGCTTGCAATGTTATAATAACCGATGGCCATTGCACACTTTTTATTTCGTTTAATACCATTATCAAAGTAAACGGGGTTGGCACCCAAACATTTCAGCAGAGTTCTGACTCATTACTACTACAAAAAAAGAAACATCTCTCTCCAGGAGAGGGGTGCTGGACTCCTATTTGTTCAAAAGAAAGACCGGTCATTGCTTCTTTGCATTGATTAAATAAAACCTTTTCTCCTTATCTCATTATGAACGTACAGTAGGTCAGAGGCTCTGCTCTTTTTACCAAGCTTAATTGGAGGAGTACTGATAATCTCATCCGTATACAAAGGGGGAATGAGTGGAAAGCTGCCTTCAGTACAACCACTGGGCGCTCTAAGTATTTAGTGGTCAAGCACTTGGTGGTCTAGTGCACCAGCATTTTTTGGCGTGTTTTGGTTATATATGTGCTTATGCATGTAGACAGCATCTTAATCTTTACTCTATATATGGAACAGCATATTTTGCATATTAGGCATCTCCTGTCACAGTTGTAAAATGATCATTTATTTAAATCTGAAACTGAAAAAGGGTTTCACCAGTCCTTGGTAATCTTTTTGGAATATGAGGCTATTTTGAATTTTGAAGGTTTCATAAAATATAATGCTAGTTTAGCATTTTAATTGACTTTGAATTATGTTCATTACTTTATTAAAAATGTTAATAACATTATTGTTCCCATCACACCAGTAACCAAAAGGAATTTTTCTAAGGAGTAATTTTCTCTGGGTCCCCTAAGACTTAACACTCTCAAGATAAATCCCATTGTAAGCTATTGAGATGTTGGTTTGTCTGTTTGTTTGTCTGCTCATCATGCAGAACTGATTTTCACAAAATTCTGCATGTGCCCTTGCCGCTGGTCTGACTTAAAATATAGGCTATATGTCATATCAGGAAGAGGGTTTATAACAGGAGGGAAGCAACCAAAAATCCAGTGTCAACGCAGGGACTACAATTCCCATGAGACAGCAGCAGTGTGTTACCTCAGGTGGAGGATTTTCCCTGTTTGTTTATACCAGCAATGTACGGTACTTTTGCTAGTAATTAAATAAGACTACCAGCAGTTCAGTCTTGCTAATGAAGATGTTCTCCCTGGCCACAACAGAACAAATTAAATTCTTAATAGGTTTGTGCATCCAGCCTTAACCCATAATCTAGAAGGCAGGACACAATCGCTCTCCATTTAGGCATAATTTTCATAGTATTTTCTTCAGATGGAAGTGAGGCCTGCACTGAGCATGATGATATTTTTCTTTTGTGACTGTGGTGTACTTTTCCTCATTACTTATCATCTTCCATTCATTTTTGCATTTTTGATTTCAAGTAATTATTTTTTAGGAATCACATTATTCATCATGAGGTAAAGCTTTCTTCTTTGAACAGAAATAAATCTTGGTTGTTTTTCATCCTTCTTGCAAAGCAGTTCATTCTATAAAATATACTGGATATAGTATACAGTACATATACATTCTGCACAATACCATATAATTACACGGGGTCCGAATCTCTGAGAGGCGTTGGACACGCAGGATCTGTGAAATATGATCCATCAAAGATAGATTAAAGTGGGACCATAAAGTTACGGGACAAAATAAGAGAAATGGCCTTCAATTTTAGGCTGTACTTAGTATAGACATTATTCCCAAACTAATAGTCCTATCAAGTCCTATCTTACTGATAGGCAAGAGTTTGTTAGTCTTGGCAACAGCAGATCCAGCTCAGGGCCGGTCACACAAGGAGTTCCTCAGGGCTCTGTTCTCGGCCCTCTGCTCTTCTGTATTTATATGCTTCCCCTTGGCCATATTATTCGTAGCTATGGACTAGGTTATCATTTTTATGCAGATGACACTCAACTCTACTTCAATTTTAAAAGTGGAACTTCATCAGAGCTTTCTCAGCTCACAACCTGCCTTAGTGAAATTAAAACCTGGATGGAGCCGAACTCTTTAAAATTAAACTGCAACAAAACTGAACTCCTGCAAATTGGGACTAAAATGCAGCTTAATAAAATGAGCTCCTTCCCAGTCCATCTGATCTCATCAGACCTGCCTCTACTGCAAAGAATCTTCGCGTCATTTTTGATTCCTCCCTTTCATATTCCACCCACATAAATCACATTAAGAAACTTTCTTACTTTCACCTCGATAACATATCCCGTGTTCGCTCCTTCCTCTCCTTTTCTAATGCTGAGAAACTTGTCCATGCTTTTATCACATCCCGCATCGATTATTGTAATTCCCTACTGGCAGGTGCCCCTTCTAATCTTATATCACAACTCCAGTTGATTCAAAACTCGGCTGCAAGAGTCCTTACTCGAACCAGCAGCAGCGAGCACATCACACCCATCCTGCTCCGTCTTTACTGGCTCCCCGTGTCTTACAGAATCGAATATAAAATTCTACTAATAACCTACAAAGCCTTGAATAACCTTGCGCCAAAATACATCAGTGACCTTCTCCATCACTATGTGCCTGCCTGCCCACTAAGGTCCTCTGATTCTGGCAATCTTGTTGTGCCCCTCACTAATCTACACTCCATGGGTGACAGCAGGGCATTCAGCTGTATAGCGCCCAGACTCTGGAATGACCTACCGAAATTAATCAGGTCAGCTGACTCCATGAATTCTTTTAAAAAACAACTCAAAACTCATCTGTTCAGGAAGGCTTTTAGCTCTACTTGACTTTATTACCCTTCTCTCAGTTTACTTCTCTGTCAAGATGCTCATGTAACCTGTGTGTGTGTGCGAGACCATCAATTATGTTGTCTGTTAGGCTTTTTTTTCTCTGAATTCACTGTTGTAATCTTCTTTATTTATTTATGTGGTTTGTACAATGCTATATACTGTATACCCTACCGTTCTGTCTTATATTCTGTAAGTGCCTTGAGCATGGGAAAGGCGCTATATAAATAAAATGTATTATTATTATTATTATTATTAAACTCACTGTTGTATAGTAACAAAGTAGAAATACTTCAACAATTTACTTCAGTATGTTTTGAGAATATTTTTAGTTTACTTGAATGTAAAATTTTAGTCTACTTTCTCTTTTACTTCACTACATTTTCAAATGCAAATGGCCACTTTTACTCTGATATATTTGAAATGCCATTCCTTTGAATGTGAAAGTAGAAGTGATAAAGTACAGTAGGCAAAGCACAACTAAACATTATGTAATGTATTATTAAAATAATTCTATTATGTTATGTAAAGTTAGGTTTTATTTTAACAAAAATGGGGGACATTTTTGGGACCAGGGGATGCTTAAAGTTGTTTTCCATTGAAATTAATTGTAATTAGGTTTGGAAAATGCCCTTTATGAAGTGGTTTTCAGGTACGGATTGGCTCCTCATTAAAGCAGAGGAAGCCTGCACACCTCTCCTGTTTGTGCCTGAGATAGTGAATTAAGATATGTGTATATGTGTAGATAAGTATATGTATAGATTTGTATAGATAGATGTATAGATATGTATAGATAAGTGAATTAAAATATGGTCACTAAGATGTCCACACACATGCTGAATGTCACCGCATCAAGTTGTGGCATCTTGGAAGCTCACACATAAAAAGGGGGTACCCCGAATTACTTTTATAACTATATACTGAATGTAAAATAGGGAGAAGTTCTACATTTACTTGTATTTTTGATACTTAAGTACACTTAATATACTTTGCATGAGTAGTTTTCTCACAATCAAATTTTACTTGTTTTTGAGTCACTTCCCAGAAAGGAATTTCTACTTTTACACATGAAGCTAGTGAGTATTTTATACAATGCTTCTCAAACACTAGTTAAAATTACAGTGTGTTTATTCCACTTATGATTCAGATTGTGTATATACCTGTATCATTTTTTTCAATAAATTATCACTCCTGTGGCCTGGACACTAGTGCTGCTAAACTTATTCAGAAATGGCCAATAGTATTTCAATTACTGCATTAAGAAAACTGTCTACTGTGACTTCAGGCTGTGCAGAAATGTTGAAGAATATTTTTTTTTCCACCAAAAAATTACACATTGGTCCTCTTTGTCACTTTGACTGGCCCTGTGGAGCACTGACACTTAGTGGTTTTTGAAATGCTAGCAGATATCAGTTTCTGTTTAACTGGAGGGTACAAATTAGTTGAATTGGAAAGGCTGTTAAGATTCCTGTATCTTTTTGGATGTGATCAAAAAAAAAAAAAAACCAAAAGAAGCACCAAGCAGGAACATTAAACACAAGGTCCTAAATGAAATAGAATAATCATTCTCAAACTTGATCAGTTTATTGCTAGAATCCTGTTAGTCTCTCATTGCTGGTGACTTAAATCACTTTAAAATAAAACTCAGATTAATGGAACAAGCGTGTACATAAACCTGTAATTGCTTCAGGCTCAAATTAAGTGCAAAACCATGTACAAATTTTACTAGACATACCCAATAGCCCAGATGGTATAGCTACACAAAACAGCAGGTTTAAATTTCATGAAAAACAATCCATATGGCTAATTAAATATACATGTTTTTTATTAAAGCCACACCGGGTAGCTGATGTTAAATTCATACTTTGAGCAGATAGAAGGAAAAAAAATAAAATTTGTTTACAGATAAATCACTTTGAGTTGAGTCTAAATTGACAATGTTTTAGCAACTTATTTAAAATATATAATGTAATGAATGCGCCTCCTGTTGTTGTAAAGTGTTTCAGTATATAGTTGTTTAAGCTCGTCTTTCAAATGTGATAAGTGTTTTAGTTTCCATCTATGTGGAATAAAATATACGAGTCTGATATCCTTCTTAGACAGCTCAAATTTGTATTTAATAAAAACTGTTATCTTCAGACCTTTGGAAATTACTTTAAAAAATAGTTGTATTAAAAATTTATTACTTTATTCTATTTTTCTGAACCCACTTTATATAAGGGCTTATTGCAGTAAAGGAACAACCCGAACTGGACAATAATCCACCTTAATAAAAGGATAAATGTCTGTGTGTCTGTCTGCGTGTCTCCGTCCGGTTGGTATACAATACAATTACAATACAATTTATTTTTGTCTAGCCCAAAATCACACAAGAAGTGCCGCAATGGGCTTTAACAGGCCCTGCCTCTTGACAGCCCCCCAGCCTTGACTCTCTAAGAAGACAAGAAAAAACTCCCAAAAAAACCCTTGTAGGGAAAAAATGGAAGAAACCTTGGGAAAGGCAGTTCAGAAAGAGTCTCTGTCATTCCAAACGTTGATGCATCACAAATATTTTTAGTCATAAAATGCATTGTATTTATCATTCCAACACACGGCACATCATAAACTTTAATACTGCTTTTATTAACCCCATACCAAATGGCACACAACAGAGACATGTGCATTGCACGATGCACTGCAAGCATTAACACTGAGGCCTACATTGATTATCTAGATTTCAACCCATCTTAGACAGATAGCACAGTTAGTTCTGCATAAAAGGGAAGTGCATTCCAGCAAGTTTGAGCTTTTGAGTTAAAACCCCCTCACTATTGCCTTCACTTGTCAAGAGCCTTGACTTCAATTCAAAAGCTTAACTTTCAGGCATTACTCTCATTTTCCAGTATCGATTTAACAATATTTTACCCAAAACTGCATGTGTTTTGGATGTTGTGAGCATAAGTCTGGATAACTGATGAGTTAATTACACAACACAAATAACCTCATTTTTTTTCTTGATGTTGTAATATTTGCTGTTGCCATTTCTGGTTCCTACTTGAAACTCATTGTATCAGAAATTTTGTAATCTCTGTTCCCCACCAAATATGTGATTAAACGTTTTCCTTGACCATCTCTATAAACAACTTGAGGTAAGTAACTGATACAAAAATTATAATTTTTGGGTGAAGTCATTTAACTAACATCCTACTAATCTTCTGGCCTGAACTTGATGCTCTCAACATCACTTGAAACCTGTGAATGCAAAGATAACCACAAAATAATAAAGAACAGAAAGAATTTATTATAACCTAAATGTTGGAGTATAAAAAAGAAGCAGGACTTTGGAGGCAAACATAAAACGATTAAACAAACAAGTGAAACAGAAACCTTTCACATCTCTCACTCCCTACCCTTTCCACCTTTCTTCCTTCATCCAATTTTCTTCACAATATTACTGAACAGAGAGAGAGAGAAACATGAAGGTATGATTCAGTAAAGCGAAGATATGAGTGCACACATTAATTTATTTGGTTGTTTATTTATTTATTTCCTCTATTGAGTTAGTTTTACAGATGTTATAATCAATTTTTTTTAATGTCGCTTTAACATTTTTATATAATGACAACACTCCTGTCGCCAGCTCTGAATGCTGTTACTTTCAGCTGTAAGCAGCACATTAACGTGACATGGGGCAATTCACTCTTGATCCTTAAAGAACTGCTTTCTTTTTCTATGTCATGAACGCATGGAACGTGTGTGCCGACAGTTTTGAAAGCATATAAAGCATGTGGGAGGAGGAGTTCCACAGAGCTCTGTATTTTTCACTATACAGTCCCTTCAAGGAGGTTTCTGCAGATACACACATGTGCAGTGTAAGCGAAGGTCTAATCACTTGTGTTCAGTTTGCGTTCAGTGTTTACAGGGATTTTTTTGTAAACTATGCAAAAGTGCCAGTGTGAACGGAAATCATTTCACTTTAAAAATCTGTTTTTAAATGAAAACAAGGAAGTATTTATATGGCCTAATTCAGAAAATGTTTTTACGTAACACTTTTTCTGTGTTTAGTTCAATCGTACAGCCATGTTGACAGTGCATCCTAAATCTCTGCTACTTGCACAGGGTGAGGCAGAAAGGATGGACGTCTTTGAAATGGCTAGAACTCACCACTAGGTGGAGTGACAGATGTGCGGTAGGTGGCGTTAGGTTCGCAGTCTTACCATTTTTTTATTTTCTTTTTAGTTGAAGCCATGGAGCCGTGGACGATAGAACACCGCGTTTTTGCGTACAACTGTTTTGTCAAGAACAACCAATCTATTACCGCAGTTCAGCGTGAGTTTCGTTGCCATTTCAATATCCACAGAAATAAAGCTGTTCCCGCTCGTAACACTATCCTACGTTGGGTTAAAGCACTTCGTACACGAGGTACACTAATGAACAAAAGACCACCGGGGGCTACACGAACGGCATGTACCCCTGAAAATGTGGAAAGCGTACGACTAGCCCTGCTGCGCAGTCCAAGTCGATCTGCTTGGAAGCATTCTTCTGAACTTGGCCTCAGTAATCGTTCAGAGCGCTATATTAATAAAGTATCTATCTATCTATCTATCTATCTATCTATCTATCTATCTATCTATCTATCTATCTATCTATCTATCTATCTATCTATCTATCTATCTATCTATCTATCTATCTATCTATCAAGATGATAAACAACTTCTTTTTACCTGAATTAAGACGAAAACGTATTACCATCCGGCATGTATGGTTTCAACAGGATGGGGCGACAGCCCACACAGCTAGAGCATCAATGGATGTTATTCGCCCTCTCTTCCCTGGTCACCTCATTTCAAGGTTTGGTGACATTCATTGGCCTCCTCGGTCCCCTGACTTATCCATGTGCGATTATTGCTTGTGGAGTCACCTCAAGGCACATGTATACGAGCATAAGCCCCATACATTGGAGGAACTGAAGGAAGCCATTCGCATGGAAGTCGCCCAAATCGACAGAGTGATGTTAAAAAGAGTGGAGGCCAACTTTCATGAACACCTTCAGAAATGCATCAGTGATAACGGACACCACATGGGAGATTTTGTTTTCCACACTTGATTTTGTCAAATGCTATTTCAATATGAACTCAAATCTTTCAATAAATTTCTTTCTAAGAAAAAATTAACAATTTTGTGATTTTTGTAAAAAACGTCCGTCCTTTCTGCCTCACCCTGTAGTTTGATGTCTGGCCTCTGCTGAAGTCAAACTATCAAAAACGTTTTGAAATTCTGCTTAATTAATATTTCATGTCATTGTTTTGATTGCTTTCTTCATAACAAAGCTCAGCTGTAGATCTTTCTCTATCTTGTCTTTTATATTTGCTTTCGTTCATGTGACTCTTCATGTATACTAAGTGTACCGCCCTACAGCGGCACCTCAGTCACAGTTTTTACACACAGTAGTTTCTAGTCTTTTGGAATTTCCTCGGCTTAAAAAATACACATCAAGGAATGGTGCCGTGGAAACATTGGACCTGTTTGATTTTCTGCATAATTTACATTTCTCAGTTAATGTTATTAGACCTTCTACTAAGACCTAACAGTAGTGACTTCAATAAGCAACAGAATTGTCATATTTAATTTGGGTATTAAGGAAAGTTATTCAATGCCCAATAGAATATGCTAAAACTAACTCAATGTCTGTGTACTCCAACTTTAGCAGAAATAAATTCAATTATACAGTATGTTCCCCATAGTCTTTGATCAGTCCCTCTTAGCACCGTGGGCTGATTGTGAAACAGTCTTTCTTGCAGAACAGCTCTAGCACACTCGCATTTGTTGGATTTCTTGCAGTGTGGTAACTTGGACAGACGTAACTAAGCCATGTTAACCATCTGCAGTTCCAGCTGTTATTAGTAAGGGGTCTTGCTATGTTAATCTGGAGTCAGTGGTAGTTTGTTAGATATGAGAGGCAGGAGGTTCTAATGAAAGCATGCACTGTAAGTCCTTGTTCACTTGATATTGAATTTAATAAAAAAAATATTCATTAATAATATTGTCAGTGCATTCTCACCAGAAGATGCAACATAAATATTGGTGATGAGGAAGGGATTAGTGATGACACCCCCCCCCCCCCCCCCACTGATAGTATTATTGATGAATTATTTTATTAAATCCAATGAATATAAAATGAATGAATATGAATATAAAATCATGTTTAGTCCAGGAAAAAGTCACGCTAATGCAGATGCATTGAGCAGATTGCCATTTTGCAGTGATTAAAATGAACAGAAGCTCCTTTATCGATGTTATTGATAAATGTCAATGTCTTATAATTTGGATAAAGATCCTCACACCATAAACCTTTTGTATAAAGCCAGTTATGCTCTCATCTATGTACTCCACATTGCATCTCCACTTCATTTAGTTTGATTACTAGCCTCCTATGTGGTACCTCATCCAAGGCTTTTGAAAATCAAATTAAAAAATGTCAATATACACCACTCAGATCATATTCTTTTGTTGCTTCATCATAGAATTGTAACAAATTGCTAAAATATACTTTCTAAACCCATGTTGACTATTTATTAATACACCTTGTGGCACGCGGCTGGGGGTGGCACCCAGCCGGGACACCCAGGAGGAGGGCTCATGCCTCTTCCAGACCACGAGGGGGCGACCGCCCTGGTTCCTTTGGGGGCCACGGGTACAGAGTGGGTAAGTTGAACCCTGTAGGGGCTCGTGGTCACCACCAGGGGGCACCCCAGTGCCTGGAGAACCCTGGACCTCAGCACTGGGGGGAAGAAGACTGGGGACACCCAGAGGGCTTCCAGGAGCACAGCCAGCACTTCCGCCACACAGGGGAGTGTCCGCGGAGAAGTGTCGGGAAGCACCTGGAGCCCATCCAGGTGCAGATAAAAGGGGCCGCCTCCCTTCATTCCGAGACTGGAGTCGGGTGGAAGTGTACGAGAGTTGTGTTGGAGAGGAGTGGAGGCGGCCTGAAGGAAGCAGGCACTAGAAGAAGAGGCCTGGACTTTGGGTGATTGGTGCTGGAGGCACTGGGTTTGTGCGTACTGGACCTTGTAAATAGTGTAAAAAAACGTGTGTTGGGAGAAAATATGATGTCCGTCTGTCTGTATCCGGGCTGCTTCTCACAACCTGTATGAAATCTGCTGATCAACCTTTAGTTTAATAATTGCCTCCATTAATTTCCCAGTGATTCAAGTTAAGGTTACTGGTTTAAAGTTTCTAGGGTTAACTGCATTGGCAGTTTTGTATGATGGGACAACAAGTGAATGTTTGTTTTGTAATTTCACTTGTATGCCATTCCAAAAATGTTCTTCTAGTGGTTACAATGTGAATATGCAAACTCTGAATGTCCACAAGTCAGGTAAGTGGGTGAGAATCAGCCCTCAAAGTTTATTATCTGCCACTCTGCATAAAACATCCAGAATTACTAATAATTTCATGTGAACTATTACTTAGGTTGATCCCACTTGGCAACTTTAATTTGTGAGTTATAAAAGACTGTTTTAGTCCATTTTCTACATGTGTCTTGTAATAGGTAGTTAGGCAGTATTTTTCAATTTTCATAAATACTGAATGTGTCTCAGTTGGGAGCTTTGCCACGACAATCCTATTCTAAAATAATCAGGCTTATTCAGAAGGGAATGATGTCTCATTTAGCTGATGCTCCTGAATGTTGAACATAAATCATGCAGTTTGATCATGCATTTTTGTTCATAGTTTGAAACCACAGCAGAGGTATTTTAACACATGATGCCCCATAGCTACACTGACCAAGAACACCACTAGAGAGCTGAGGAAATATGACCAGCCAGCCAGATGATGCTTTAAGGTAGTTCATGAGTTGTGCTCTAGGCTTGTTTATGTCTCTGTATTATATAAAAAAATCTTGGGATGAGACATGACTTTCTCAGAGAGACACTTTCACATCCTGCGAGACAAAGAGTAGATGACAAAGTAGAACGTCGTAAAGAATTCAAAAACGTTTGTGCGATATACATGCAGAGCAGGTTAGATATAATGGAAGTATGAAAATTTGAAAGTCTGCAAAAATGATAGTAAAGATTGCATTAGTGAAAACTAATGGAAATTATTACTTGGTGAAATAACAGAACAGCAAAAAGAGATCAAATATATTGTTCGGATTTAAACTTTACGTCGGAGACTTGTAGATCGTCTAATTCGTGTTGCCATCAGGTAAAAGTAGTGTTTCTTCCCAATGAAGAGGCGTATCGGCGAGAATTAAAAGATTTGTTGTTTGGTGAAAGTGAAATACACATACGCTGTCACACTTGGGTCACAGAGTTGCACAGATACACAGGAGATTTTAGAGACAGAAACGTTATTCAAACACAAACAAATATAAGTCTCTTTCAGGAGTGAATCGAGTTCCGTGTGTAGTTGGAGGGGACAGTTCTGTCTCTCAATTAAAAGAATTGAAAATCTTCCTCTTCATAGGGGCACACCTTGGGAGTGGGACCCCCAACAGGAGCAGAGGATGTCTGGGGGAGAAGAGAGACAAGGCAGTGAGACAAAAGGACAGCTGCTGTACAGGCTTTTAAATGTTCGAAGCGCCGCGTGAGATTCAGATCACATGGTACAGCAGCAGCATCAAGCCAGCAGCTGATCAAGCAAAGAGGAGGTAAAAAATTGTATTTGTTTCCCATTGTATCACCGTTTAAGAGGGGGTTTTCGGAAGGAGTGACCGCATCTCCTTGGGGTGTGTTCAGACTCCCTCTTCACAATACAAGCGGCAGAGATGTGGGAAGGTGGGGGGGTTTGGTTGGCGAGCGAAGAACCCCTAGTCTTTATTAAAAAATAACTGAAAAAAATCCAATGACACATCTGGTGCCCTGCACTGAAATCTTGTCCTGTATGAAGTCTGTACATTCATCCTGTGTCTATGTGGGCCTTTCTCCAGATAATCATCTTTTTTCCCTCTTCTGAAAGATACACAGAGTAAGTTAATTGTTCACTCTAAATTGGTCACTACAAGTGAATGTGCCAAGTATTAATGTGTGTGCCCTGTGATGGAATGGTACACGCCACAGTGGTTTTTTTCTATCTTGTGCCAAGTGCTACTCTATGACTGAATAAGCACTTTCAGCATAGTCAATGAGTGAATAAGTCTTCATTTCTGATTAGACAAAATGAAACATCAGATAGTTTAAAAGTCATGCAGTAGATTTTCTAAAATGTTAAAGTTTACATCATAAACAAACATAAAATTAGCAGGAAACAAGAAGAACACCTGATGAAGAAACATCACTTTTAGGACTATAATAGTTTAAAACTGGCTCTAATTAACTGAAGAGTTTAATTATATTTTTATGTATTTGTTCCCTTCTTTGTGCACTATTTGTATATATTTTACAAATGGAATGAACTGTCATTCATTTATTCATTTACTAAAATCTGTTTTAATCATGGTTGTGGGCGGCCAGAAGCTATCCTAGCAGCACTGAGTCCATGGCAGTACTTAACAGCATAAGCTACACCATCAAGAATGTCAAAATATACACTTGCTCAGAAGGAAACACACCATAAATTGAATAATTCAATACAGTTTGGCAATGATGCCTAATTTGGTATATTTACTAAGCCACAGTGTGCTGCTGCCCACATAAGATCACTCCTTCATAAAGAGGTTCCGGTTCCAAAATGTGTAGGGTGAAGAAGTGGAGCTGTACCAGGAGAAAGGACAGTGGTCTTTAGCTGAACAACAGAAAGGCTTGAGTTCTAAACAAGTATTAATGCTAATCTACAATATTATGCTTATAAAAACATGTCCATGTGTAGCCCTTTAAAAATTGAGCTTCACAGTAATATTTGCAAATAACAGGGCAGGTCAAAGGTCAAGGAGAAAAGGAGGTAGAGACAAAGAAAGAAATGGTGAAAACAAGTTTCTAGATGGGTAGAAATTAAATGAGGAATAGTTTTGTTATCAACCGGACATCTTAAGATAAGTTATAGGAGAAGGAATTTGGTAATTTTTTGATTAACTTCAAGCAGACGTTTATTTAGTAAGTAACCTATTTCGACATGAAACGAATTAGTTTGATAGACCGTCGCTGCTCTTTCAAAGGACTGTGCAAGGACTATCACTTAGGGGCTGGACAAACTGGGATTTCAGTGAAAGTTGGAGTTCAGAGGTGTATCAGACTGACCTGCATCTGACTGTCAACTGGAGCTCAGCCATACGGATCATCTCGTCTCTGCTGCGGACGGTGGAGTGGAGTTTCCTGTGTGATCTACAGGGGCAAAGGAGCCACTTGTTTCGACTGCACAACAAGTAAATATCAACCAGACCTACAACAATTGATTTGTGGTACCATTTTCATTTTAGTTTTCTTTTTGTCAGCATTAGTGAAAAAGGGGGATTTATTTACTTATTTATTTAACTGTGTTTCCGAAAAAGGACATTTTTTTCATGTAATAAACGTCAATAACTGTTAAGTCACATTTAATCTACCCCAAGGACTTTAATGTAATATTTCCAGTTACATTTGCATGTGTCTTTGATATGTATAATTGTGAATGTGTTGTTGATATATATATTTACTGTATGTATTTGTGAATTGTAGTTCAAGTGGTCAATTGAGCTGCTGTGTGTTTTTTATATTAACCGGGTATAGAGAGAAGAATTGAATAGAGCATTAGAGTTGTGCTACGGTGTCAGTAAACGCGTTTAGATTGCAAGTCCACTATACTATGAAGTTTAGAGAAAAACAAATGGAAAAGGGATCAAAATAAAGTACTGAGCACTGGTTGGACTGTGTACTGTATATTTAAAGGAACTCAGGTCAGCACCCTCAGTAAAAGGCAAGGGGGCACTGCACATGCTCTTTTGTTAGATATGGAGAGCCTTCATAGGAACGACATTTGCATGACGTGCTGTATTTCTCTTTCAATGGACTCCTTTCTCCAGACACTAGCACAAGGTGCAGCTCTATGCTTGGTGTTTTGATTTATTCTTCTTTACATAGTAGACATTTATGTGTGTGTATTCACACTATCTGGGATTTGGAATATTATTTTTAATTTGTGTGGGTATGATTATTGGATGAGTTTGTGAATTTATAACAAAGATAAATGTCAAATCTGGCACCCAAGTTTTAATATTGTTGAGGTGCAGTTCTGATATTGGTTTATGGGTCTATGTTTTGATCAAACTGATTATGTATTGCTGTTTTTTATTCATTTTGATGCGTTCACATTAAAAATATACACAATAGTACTTGAATTTAGTGTTATACTTCTCTTTTATAGTTACAGTACTTAACACCAGACAAGGGCACTCACAAAAGACAAACTTAAAGTCACCAATTAATCCTTGGATAAAGATATAGATAGAGTACCTGAAAAAAATGAAGAAGAAAACATACAAAATTAAGGAAAGAAAGTTAAACTCCGCATAGCCAGTAACCAAGCTGGGACTCAAAGAGAGCAGTCCTCAAGGTTTGAGTTGGCAGCATCAGGCACTTTGCCACTGTGTAGTAAATATGTACTGATCTGAGCTGTATACATTTTTACGTCTAATGTTGGCACTGGCCAGTGGTAAGCAATGTTGGTCTTGGAGGGATGCAGTGGCTGCAGGTTTTTGTTCCAATCCAATTGCTTAATTCAAAGCTAATCTTTGCCAATAATTTAATTTAATTTTCTGTTAGTGTTTTAACTCTGGAATGTCAGGAAATTCTTATAGTGTACATTGTTTTTTCTTTCCAAGAATATCATCCAAATGATTTGAAATTCTCCGTCCTTCACTTTTTTCCCCTTCAGATTACTTCCAATATTTTATTAACCCAGGTAGTTCATGATGAATACACATAGGTGTAAGTGGAAACACGTTAGATGGAGAACTGCTGGTCCCTTTGTTATTTGCATCTTTTTGCTAATAAGGAGCATGACCACTAAGGGGGCGCCACTAAGCCCAGTATTTATTGAACATTGTGCCTTTAACCGGCTTCTTTTCACATTGCACAATCCCTTTTTCTCCTTCTCTCTTCCACTTCTCCCAGGTGAGTGTTGTCCACCACCTTACCGGACTCCGACTCCCTGGTGAAGTGGCGGGCTTCCTTTTAAGCCCCAATCCAGAAGTACTTCCAGTCTCAGCTGCTTGTCTCTAGGAAGCATTTTCATGTCAGGTGCACCCTGAGCTCCCGACAGCTCCCCTTGGCGGCCACTATGGAACCCCATGCTGTCCTGGGTTTGACTGAAGAAGAGGTGCAGGCCTGAGCACCCACTGCATGGGGGAACAACCTGCATGTGAGAGGCAGTCCCCCATTGCCCCATATGTGTGGTTTCCAGACCTGGAAAGAGTCCATTGCTTATACTAGGCTGTGATACTCCATCAAGCTCACAAATGGTTAATTCAGCTTAATCTTGCTGGGCACCCCACCCAACATGGTCTCCCAGGGTCTTACAATACTGTTTACATATTGTTAATACTTGTTGTTTTTCCAGCGGTTATTTCAGCATTTCATGCACTGAATTGCACTCTGCACTTTATATATATATAAATATTTACATTCTCTGTCTTGTTTTTTTATCAGATGTGTCTGAGATTAACAGTTGTATGTATTTCAATTATGTAACTTATACTTGAAGAGTCACCCAAACCGGAGTCAAATTCCTTGTATGCATGCATACTTGAACAATAAATCTGATTCTGATTTTATCCTTTGGCATAACCTGCTGGTCATGTGATTCCCATCCAGTGCTGCTGGGAGGCCAGTGCTGTTTCTGTTCCCTTCAGTGCAATTCATTATGTTGGCCTCCCGGTTAGGTAAGGGAAGGTAGTCCATCTTGGCTGGAACACAAACCGGGCCATCCGTTACAGGAGCAATTAAAAACATTGTAAAAAGCTGTTTAAGGCTAAAATAAGCAATTAAGGGTGGGAAATGTTAACAAGTGTGACAACTCAAATGGAACATTAAAATGTTGCTTGAGCAATAATTGACTTCTCATTGGGTTGGAATAAAAACCTGCAGCCACTGTGGGCCTCTAGGACTGACGTTGCTTACCCCGGTTTAGGCAATCAATAAAATAATAAAAGCCCATACCTCTGTGATGATCTGTACTGTGGTGAAATCTAGTCAAGCAGATCTGACTAGAGTGGAATAAAAATGTATGGTAGTTGATCTCTAAGAATGTAATAACTATTAAAAATTTTAACAGCCTATACTGTATGTATTATATATATATATATATAAGGTAACAAAGTGTAAATGTTTTAAAGTCAATGTTTATGTATAGTTTAGTTAGACTTCTTAAAAAAGTAATTTATGTAAAAGTGTAACTTACTGCTGCGGTGGGTTGGCACCCTGCCCAGGATTGTTTCCTGCCTTGTGCCCTGTGTTGGCTGGGATTGGCTCCAGCAGACCCCCGTGACCCTGTGTTCGGATTCAGCGGGTTGGAAAATGGATGGATGGATGTAACTTACTGGAAATTTTTATGTATAACTCAAAGCCCTCTCTGGGAGTAAAATAATGGTCATAAACATTTCTTAGCTAACCAGATAAGCTGCAAAATGATGCAGTAAAACTATATGGTAGTGATAATGAAAAAAATATTGAAAAATAATTGCAAGAAAAGATTGTGTAATTCTGGATGTATCTGTCATGCACTATTTCACAGGCTACACATGTTAAAGATAAATCTTAATGACACATGACTGTCATTTTAGCATATTAACATATTTATTTTTTCCTTTTTGAGCTGCCTTTAATGTGTTTTTCATGTGGGTTAGAGACATTCTATGGCACTGGAATTCTTCTTTTGCTTCCTTGTTGTCTTCTACTTGTGATCTCCTACCAGACTACTGCTAGCACTTGTTATGATTTTTTTTTTTACAACTCCCTGCATAGTACCACTAATTAAGTTATTTTTAGATCTATTAATAAAGCCTGATATTTACAAGGCAGGGTTCATACAGCTGAGCTTCATTTCCCTTCTGAACAAATGATGTTTATGATTAAGCAAGACATACATCAGGCCATGATATTTATGTCACAAGGTGTTGATTTGAGTAACGTACAGTAGGTTCATTAGCAGTTCACTGTGAATCAGACACCTTTTGTATGATATAAATAGCAAAGAATGCAGTATCAAGTTGCTCTATAAAGGGTTTGTTGTATTCGGAGGACCCGCCTAAAGGGGTGAGGCACTGCGATGCCGCCATCTGTTGGCTTTTTCCACAGAAAAAGAAAATTGTCCATTTTAGTTCTAGTTCTCTGAATACACTTTCCGGATGTACATCAATATGTTTATTAATTTTGCATTTTTCCCCAGTGAATGTCACTCTAAACCTTAAGGCATTACAACATAACTAAACCTTTCATGGATTCCAGAAATCAGAGCACTGGTACAGTAGGTTAAAGGCCACACAACTGTGTAGTTTTAAGTCTGATATTTTAATTATTAAATCAGACCACCTACCAATGTTATTATACTCATGTCAAATATTATTTATCAAATTTAAAAGGTATTAAAATATGCATTTTTTCTATTAAAGATATTATTTCCCTCATTTCAAAGTCATTTAGTCAAGCAGAGCTTTTTGGATGCTGGCTGTGCTTAGCAGTTCCACGTCTTCCCGTCCTTCCGTCTTTTGTAGTGGTTAAATAAATGTTATAAGCACATGCTCAATCAGCTCTGAATTCTTTATACTGCAATACCTAAATGATATCTCCATACAACATCTGAATGTTCTCATTAACTGAATGTTCTTTGTCTACAGAATACAAAAAGCTGCGCATTGTTCTTCCTTAGTGTAAGTGTAAAGAGATGTGGCTCTGTGTACAGTTAGAGGAAATGTGTGCCTCCGTTTCACAAATGATCAATATAGACAGCAAGTACCATCTGCCTCTTCTGCCTTCCTTTTCAACAGGTACAAAAAGTATGGAAACAAATAACAATTATTACCTTGGAGTAAGTAATAGGATTACAAAACTGGGCTTTTATGTTAATGACTTGTAACAATTGAGTATGGAACAATGTTTCTGAAGCTTCTCCTGATTTATGATACAAGTCCATTTTCCTGACATGGTTTCACTATTTTATTTCCTTAGAAGGCAAAGTAAATGGCTATAAATTCAAAGTAATTCAATTTATGTTTATCCTATAGTAGAACAATTTCTTTTTGTGATGATGATAGACTTCTCCAGGATGTCAATGTCTCCATGCCTCTGGGTTCGTATGTATTTAAAGAAAGATTTGGCAGTCATGTTCAGTGATGGCCTCCAGATCACTGAGAACTGAACTTACAGAAAATTCTGGACTGGTTTGCGATAAGCATTGTGCACAATTATCAAAAAAACAAATGATGGATTCTATTCAGAAAGAACAGTGTTCTTCTTCGTCTTTTCCGTATTCTTCATCTTTTCCCATTTCTATGCGGAGTTCATGTGCTTGATTAACCTTCTCCAAACAGCTCGGTCCTACACCTCCTCACCAGTCAAGCCCCTTTTCTTCAGATCTTCTTTTACTTTATCCATCCACCTCTGCTTTGGACTCCCTCGCTTTCTCTTCCCCTGCACTTCCATTCCAATCACATGTCCATACCACTTAAATCTTCTTTCCTGTACTTTCTGAGATATCATTTCCACTTTTGTTGTACCTCTGATTGTCTCATTTCTTATTCTGTTCTTTTCAGTAACTCCACACATCCATCTCATTGCTGGTGTTACTACTGTCTTAAAAGAACTGTGTTTTACCCCCTCCAAAAATGTTTTGTACACTTTACACACATAACTTTCAATGTAATTTTTCTTTATTGGACAACAGTGAGAAGGACTGCCTGTCCCCCCTGCTTTCCAATCTAAAGAAACCAGGTTTTACCATTGACTTACGTGGACTAACACAGAAAAACTCTCTGTCTTTGTGAGATTTTTTAATGGGAGTTGTTTTTTTTTTTTGAAGATGTACAGTAATTTATGCGTTCACAGGCAAAATCATTTTTAAACAGACTGACTCAGTTCTTTGAAAAATGTCTTGATATGGGCAAAGTCATGTCTGTTATCACTGGCAGAGAACCATTAGTGGACGACACGAGCTCCAGGTAAACAGATTAGCTGATGTTAATCCTGCACTAATGGCATTTCACTTGATCGTTTACAAGTCAAAGCTATGTGCCAAATTACGTGGGAAATGGAAGATACCACGGATAAAATGATGAGGGTAGTAAACTTGACAAGAGTCTAATCTGGTATGTCGTCTCTTCTGAGCCAGACTAGAGGAAATGCCAACTTGTTATGTAATGGTGTGTGCTGACGGTACAAGGTAGTAGTTTTACAAAGAAAGAGCAAACTTCCAGATGATTCTTTTTTCTATTTTTGGCAGCTTGCAGAGCCAAAGTGCCAACACCTTATTGACATTTCTGAATGACAGCAAGGAAGTGGCCTACATGCATTGCTTGTGCAATAGTACATCACACCTAAATCATCTGAAATGTTACAATTGTGAACATGTCTGAGGCCGTTGACACTCTCTGCTTGAAGTTGGCCCTGTTTCAATGAGACCCACAAGAAAGAAAGTCGTACTTTCTACATCTCCAGCAATACTGTGAGAAAAGCAAAAAGTGTTAGAATTCCATAATTCAAGCATCCGTTGCAAGAATGACAGAGTATAAATGACCTACAATCTCTCAAATGAAATCCTCCTGTTTCTGTGACATTCTTTCTCCGGTTCTGCACATGCAAAAATGCTACATTTTGGATGAAGCATCTCTTCAGCTGGAAGTCCTAGAAATTTCAAGCTCAGTTTTGCTTAAGGAGTAACACAAGGATGTTATTATGAGTAACATCTGAATAAACATGGCCTCCTGATTCAGAAGAGAGATTGCAATGTTGTTCCTTATTTTCCTCCACCTAATATCTTTGAGTTATTCTTTTTTTCACTCATCATTATCAAGAGCCAAGACAGGAACAGAGCATCCAGTGCACACTTGGGTTAGCAGCTTCACATCACTACAACAGAACATCACCCCTCCTTCAGGTCTCTTGTTTCAAACCACTGCAGTCATTGCTCTCAATGAACGGTGAGTGAAGTCAGATTACATGTAGTTCTGAGTAATTAACTGCATTTAATAATAATAATAAGAAGAAGAAGCTGCATTAACATTACTTTTCAAACAATATGATACTGAAGCACTGGCCCTTTGCTTTGCATTGTTGCTTCCATTCGGCCAGTGATGATAACTATTTGAGAGCCTGTGCTCTATGGTAAACCACAATTAATCTGATTTAGTGACTTGTGCTGAACCAACATCCTGTAAATGCCATTTACATTGGGTTCACATTCAAGCCAATTAGAATAAAACCTTTGCTTAATTAGACAAATTATTGAATTTTTGTCTTTTGTCATTTCCTGCCAAGTAGATGCACAGATTTCTCTAGTTGCCCTTGAAATGCTTGACCTTTTTGAGTTGTTTCCCTTTGTCATTCTACTTCTTTCCAAAAGGCTCCCACAGAGCCCTGAATTCATAAAGCCCACACACAAGTAATAAGGGATTAATTAGCACCTATCATTCATACTGGTAAATAAGTGGTTTGGTCAAATCTGTGCTGACATCTTTTACAAAGCCAAAGTTCACTCTGCTAGCTTCTCAGCAATGAAGAAACAGGTAAACAAAGAGTACTGTAGAATTTGGCAAGAGGTTTCACCACAGGCTGAAATTACCGTAGCTGCTGATTGTCAGACTGCAGCCACTATGACCCTCCGGGATCATGTCTGCACACCACTGCCATATGTGCACTAATTCCTTATTGTACTATGTCACCTAATTTATTAGGGGATTCCCTTTCACATCTTGAAAATACTACGCAAATCAATCCAAAAATAGGTGGTGCAGCTTTAATGAATACGCTAAAGAGAAACACATGAATGAAGAGACATTAATAAAGAAGGTGGGCAAAACAAGACCAGCTGTAAAATGCATGGGTCTTTAACATAAAAAGAAATTAATACCAAGCTGAATCGCTCTGTTCTTTAACTATTCTCGTGAGGGTAGAAAAATGACATGCAAATAGCTGGCAGGATGTTGTGATGCTTTGATGACCATTTTTTTGTACTTAATGAAGAAGGGTGAGCCAATAAAATGATCTGATGCTGAATGCAAACAAGTTTGGATTTTGACAAAAAGCATCTGCAGTTCTGTGTGGGCTTGGATCAAAACAAAATCTCTTGAGTTTAAATATGTCAAAAGTTCTAAAAAAAGGCTAAGGTTTAATCAGAAGCACAACATGGTTAGTTCTAACATTAGAGCATGCAAATAAAAATGCACTTTGCAAATGGGAAACAACACTAAAGCTGAGAATGCTACATGAAGACACTTTGCAGATGAAAAGGACAGTATATAGTGTCATGGATATTGCAGGCTTAGAGAATTGCCATGGTGTGAACTTTGTGTTATATTAATGCTGCCTTTTTTTGGTCTCTAAAAATAATGAGGATATCATTTTTGGGGGTTTTAGAAGTCAAGGAATTTAACTGGTCAGTTTGTTTTGTTTTGGTTTAGGACACTTTTGAAGAAGTTATTTTTGAAATATGTTTTCCCAAGGTGCCATTTTGTTTTTAATATGGACGACGTTAATGCTTGATGTTTCTGATGCAGGATTGCCCAGTTCTTGTTAGGCAGGACAACATGGAGAGTGTGACACACGACATCGTTACAGCAACGGTATAAAGGTCAGTGTCGTACACTTCATGACTGTCCAAATTTGTGGATAAATCGAAGCATATTATCTCTGGTTTCAAATTCTATTCTATTCTTCTGCTGAAACTTAGGCTAGGTGAATGATTCTGGTTATTAACTCTCTTGCTGTGTTTCTCAGACTATGATTTTGTCTCCCTTTCTAGCCATTCTTTATTTGTTTCCTGTTCTCCCAGTTCAGACCTTAGCTTGTTCTTACAATTACAGTCTCTCTTCTGATTTCATGTTACTTTAAACTGCTGCCACTCTGTGGAGTCACTACACTGTTGCAGGACGAAACAAACTAAATTGCATGTTCCTTTTCATAGACATATGAAAAGTTGTTAATGTGCCTAAGAAGTTTCCATCAGTGGTAATAAATTAATAAAGAAGCAAATAAAAGAATCCAGTCACTTTATTGAGTATACAGTACGTAATCAGAAATTGATCATTTAGGAAAGGAGCCAATAGCTATTGATGGAATTTGTACAGAGTAATAAATGGGCTACAGTCAGACAACAGGGCTGCTAAAAGAGATATACAGAATGCATAACTGTTATAACTACTTGCCTCCTCAGCTCATAATGAGACGTTACCTCAAAATTCAAGCCTCATGCTTCATATAAGGCCTAGTAAACAAAAATTAGCTTTACCCCAAACTCAGGTAGCAGTCTTTTAGCCTGCACATGCCTGAGACTAAATATAACGCTTCAAATTAAAAACAAATAATAAAAATGAGGAAAGGGGAAGTGAAAAACCCTTAATCCTAAATGACAAGCACAGTCCATGATTCAGAAAATGTAAATTCTATAAAGCCCATGACTAGAAAATCAGGAATAAAAAGCATTCACAATATCCCGAAATCTTAAGAAGAGCTGAAAGACAGAAGATAATACTAATGCCTCAGCAGCTATCTTATGTCTACTGGATCCTTAAAGAGCATCAAGGGACGCCTGCTTAGGCTTAAAATATAAAACAAAAGGAACATACAGGAAAGGTCTTGGAAATGTATAATTAAAACACAGTCAATAAAAAATATTAATTGAAGTAAAATACAATAGACTTGAAAAAGAAAACAACAACATATTCAACAATGATATACATTGTGGAATAAACAGAGACAAACAAAGAGAAACATTTGGGGTAACCCCCATATACTTAAAAGAAGTTGGCAAAATAATCAAAATAACAGTCTTTACAGACAGAGCTCATGAATGAACTGAGTACAATAAGACAAAATTGCAGTTTCATAGAAGGATAACAGGAAGGGGTGGGTCCATAGGAACCGGAAATGGTATCACCAGTAGGAAGTTCCTTCAGCTGGTCTGCTGAGAGAAAGAGAAAGGGAAAAAGCTTTAGAGGACAGCGCCAACCCCCAGTCTGGCAGGTAATTACAGTTATTTAAGCCTTTAAGTTGTCTCCCATGTGCACATGTGTGACCGGCGACCCCCCTCATCACAGACCCATCGTGTCAGGCGGTCTGAACCAAGAGGTCGTGAACACGCGAAAGAGCATTGATGTTGAAGTGAAAAGAACCCTGCCGATGAAAGACAGTAAACCTATAAGGCTGTAGGTCCAAAAGCCACCTTGTAACTCATAGGTTCGATTCCTTGTGCACAGCCATCCAACGGAGAGCAGCGTAGTCAGTGACTAGGGTAAACTCATAGCCTTGGAGGTAATACCTCAGTTGGGTAATGACTAATTTGATCACTAGAGCCTCCCACTTCACTGCTGCATATCTGGTTTCCCAGTCCATTGGTTTCCAGCTCAGAAACATGACAGGGTGTTCAACATCATCAACGCTTTGGCTCAGCACAGAACTAAGACCTATGTCTGAAGCATTAGTCTGCAGAATCTAAGGCAAAGAAAAATTTGTAGCCACTAAGATTGGTGCTGACATTAGGGTTTGTTTTAGTTCACAAAATGCATTGTCTGCGTTTGAATCCCTTAACACATTATTTGGGACCCGCTTCTAAGTCAAGTCCACTGCTCTATCAGAGAGAGACAAGCACAAACTGTCTGTTAACCTGTCAAACCCAGAAAGGACTCGACTTGCCTCTTGGTCTTCGTACAGGGTCACTTAATAATGGCATATATCATAGAACACTGTGGTTTCACCATAGCCCTGCCCACCAGGTAGCTTAAATATTTGGCTTCGGTTAGCCCAAATAACATTTCTTTGGGTTAATTTGGAGCCCAGCCTCACCTAGTGTATGGAGCATGGCTCGGACCTGCTCTAAGTGTTCCCTTCCATGTGCTGAACTAGATGACAACATCATCCAATTAAGCAGCACAGTGGGGACACAGCACTGTATCCAGTCACTGATGCCCCATGCGCCCAATTGAAAAGGACACAATACTGCCAGTGTCCACTAGGGGTGCTAAACACTGTCTTTACCTAGGCAGATTCTGTTAATGGAACCTGCCAGTGCCCTTTCGCCATATCAAGTAGTCAAATTCTCTGTTTTTCCAAAACTCTTGAGGAGGGTGTCCACTTACTGCATTGGATAAGCGCCAAACTGGGAAACTTGATTAAGTTGGCGGAAGTCATTGCAAAACCTCCAACTTCCATCAGGCTTAGGAATCAAGACAATGGGACTGGACCAGGGACTATGACTCTCCTCTGTCATCTAAATCTAGTATAAGTGTTCCACCTAGGCTCGTTTTGCATTCCTGACTCTATATGAGCATCCTCTGATGATCACTCCAGGTTCAGTTACAATGTCATGCGCAACCAGAGAAGTCCATCTGGGTTTCTCGCTTACCACCTCCAGAACAGACAGGATATCTGTTTCCAGCTTCTGTTGCTGTTTGACTGTGAAATTGGCAACAAAGTTAAGTTCTAATGTATGAGCAAAGAGTGAATGCGGTTGTCTGGAATAGGGGCATGGAACCCTTTGCTTCCATGTGTTTCAGTAAGTTCACATGATAAACCCTTTCACTCGGCCGACAATTAGGTTGCTTTACCAAATAGTCAATGGGCACCTCTCTCTCCTTAACATCATAAGGGCCCAGCCAATGAGTCAGCAATTTAGAATGTGAGGTGGGAACAAGCACCATGACATGATCTCCTGGGCGGAACACCCCAAAAGACGTGCCATGGTCATAACAATGAGACTGTGCTGTTTGTGCTTTCTCCATATGTTCTTTTACGACCAGTTTAAGTTTCACAAATTTATCACATAACTGCACAATATATTCTAATATATTTCTAGAAAGGAGGGCCTCTTCCTCCCAACCTACTTTTAGGTTATCCAAAAGTGAAGAAGCCCATAAAGGCCTGGAGGACTACCCAATAGGCAAACAATATGAGGGGGAATAACTAATCCCAGTTTGTCCCATCCTCCCTGATCACCTTGCGTAGCATTTGCTTGAGGGTCTGGTTGAACTACTCCACTAGACCATCAGTTTCAGGATGGTATACTGATGTCTTTAAGTGCCTGATCTGAAGTAATCTGGCAACTTCCCTGAACGTCTCCAAGGTGAAAAACATCCCCTGGTCTGTTAAGACACCCTTGGAGACTCCATAACAATTCCCATGCAATATTTTTAGAAGTAGCTGCTTGCAATGGGATAGCCTCTGGATAATGGGTAGCATAATCAACTAGGACTATGATGTACATATGTCCTCTAGCTGAGGGTTCAAGGGGTCCCACAATATTAACCCCTATGCACTTGAAGAGAACAAATTAATTTCAGGATTTACACAAGCTTGGACTTAGTTTGTGTTACGATGGCACATGTTTCCACTTTTACTTTTGTTTACTACTCAGCTTGCCTATCACTTGCCAATTCCACAGCGTTGGAAAAAATGTGAATTTGGCCACATGATTATTGAAAGACTCACTGGAACCATTGTTTACATTCACATTTCACCATCTTTTTTCTGTTGGTTTTGCATGCCTCAAGCATCCATCATCTTTCATGTTGTTCACTTGACTTGTGTTTTCCGACAGATTTTTGTTGCTGCTCATTAGCTAAGCTATTTATGTTGTCTTCTGCTGGTGCTTTATGGTGTTTTGTTATGGTAGG
Organism: Erpetoichthys calabaricus; assembly: GCF_900747795.2. Lineage (NCBI taxonomy): Eukaryota > Metazoa > Chordata > Cladistia > Polypteriformes > Polypteridae > Erpetoichthys > Erpetoichthys calabaricus. The sequence continues at coordinate 58,081,727 of NC_041406.2, read as the reverse complement.
GTCCTAGGGTGATCTATTCCCCTTTATACTCTTTATTAGGTAGACCCAACCAAAATGTCACAAATCCCATTCTCTTACCACACTGTCAGGCACTGTAATTCAGCATATACCCCCAATCCTTTTAAATTTGTAGCCCCAGACTGGACAGAAAGGTACATATTTATTCATTCTGCATTATAGATACTACTCCAAAATAATAAATAAAGTAAAATGAGTGTGACAATAATACCATAGGTAGCAGTTCATCTTGTGTCCATTTGCTTACTACCAATTGGCTGTTTGTCTTGTGTTCTGGTCTGACCTAGTCCTTAATACAGCATGTCGTCTGTATAGGGCCAATCAGCAAGGCCAAGAGGAATAGTTTTCTGAGGACAGAAAATGGCAGAGATAGTCCATGCAGCCTACAGTCACCTGCTATTGTGTCTCTGTAGCCCTGACATACCTATGAAACAGCTCAAGCACAGCCACTCCCCATTCAGCTTTGTCAGCATTTACCACTGTTTCAAAGAATGCATACATGTAATTTCAAACAATCCAGAAAGAAAGAATATACAGGTAATTAAGATGTAAACTGGCCCAGATGGGGCATTTCCTTTAAATGAAACTCTGGGGTAGAAATACCTGGCTTATCCAGCTTCCTTTCACTTTTAAATGAAATAATTAGACAAATTGTTAGACATTAATAATTAAAATATCATTAACCTGTATGTTAAATGTTATTCTCCATTTCATATGGTGAGAGTGTGTTCACACTCCATTAGAAAGTTTTTTAATATCTTGTACAGTTCTATTATATTAGTGGTGAGGACAGCGGAGGAATGGAGTTCAAGTTGAAGTTCAGGCTTACTGACATGTGTACATAGTACAATAAATTCCTTACTTGTTTCCTTAAAGTAGTGAGAATAAAATTATGGAAAAAATACCCACAATAAATAAATAAATGAGCATACACATAATGTAACAATAACATATGATATAAATACCCAAGAGCATGTACGTATTTGTTATTATAGTTGTAAGAGCCAAACCTAGCAAGTTAATGCCAATAATATTTTCACATAGGTTTTTTGCTTAAATCAAATAGAATGTACATTTCATTTTGTTACATAAATAATTGGAGATTCTGCTTCCCCCCCATAAGCTAACATGTTAGTTAAATATTCTTAATGTTCTGCTATATTCCTGTTTTTAGACAATAGAACAATCTCAGATTGTAGATAGACGGACAGATAGAAACATGAACTGTTAGATAGAAAGGTACAAAGGCATATAGTTTTCTGACCATATGTACGTATGTCAAAATGTAAGTCATAGAGTATGAGAAAATATACAAAAACTTTAACAGATGTAACCAAGATACTTAAAGGAGAAGTTCAGTATTATTTCAAGTTTAAGTTATATTTTCACAATTATGGTATATATTAACTTACAACATAAAATTGTGATCTGAAGTGAAGCGTTTTTTATACATTTTAAAAATATGTTGTCTGTTTGTGCGGCTTACAATGAGACTAATGGATATACTGGTCCATAGGTTTTGGAAAGTCCACAAAACTTACCAAATACATCTACTTTGAAGCAGCAAAGTTTTTGATTTAAAAAAACATCTTTCATATTTATAAGGCTTCCTTGTACAATGAAAGAAAACTAGAAATACTTATTTTATCACAGATTCTTGGAACTATTTTTCTTGAGGTATGAATCCCTTTTTGCTTGTCTGTTCACAGTCTCCTTCAAAGGTGGTGTTATGACAACCTGACAAACCCCCTAGCGCCAAACTATATTCTGCTTATTATCCTACTTTTGCCTCCGCAATTCTATTTCTTCAATAGTTAAGCTTGGCTGTAGTTTGTAAAAACAGACAGATGTGTATGTACATTATATGATATTTTTTCCTAAATGGCGAAAAATTTTCACTCATTATATTCTGTGTTGTTATTTTACACAGCCTACAAATTCACACTGAGTGGTAATGTAGTGAAAAGAGCACAAAAGAGTTTCAATGTACTTTGTACAAATAACAATCAGTCCATAAATACATTGGGACAACGTGCAGATGTATGCAGACCTGTGAGGAGGCATGCAAGATGTCTCTCACCCTTGGTGAGTAGAATGAGGTGGGAGAGTGTGTCACCACATGGTGGAAGTATCCCCTGAAATAATAAAATAAGCTTCCATATACAGTAGTAAGAGAATAAAAGCGATCATAACTGTGTCTTTTTCAGTTATTTTTATCTAGTTGTCTGCATAACACAGTAATTCACATCTGGGGATCCACATTCTGTGTCAACAGCAGCACTTGGGGAAAACTTTCTGAGGTGAATCAACGCCCCTGGCCCTGAAAAACGTGCAGAAGAAGATGAGTGTCAGAGCAATGTGCACTCTCTTCATTTAAAATAGCCTAAAATTGCTTTGTGTTTTTTCCTTCTTAAATAGTCATGGACACACTGTTTTGCAATATGTGTGTAATATCAAGACGCAGATCAATACTTTACCACAAATTGTAAGACTTTTTCATTTACCTATGGACCTGTGTATGCATTACTTCCATTGTAAGCTGCAAGAATGGACACAGAATTTTTACAATTTATTAAACAAATCTTCGATTTAGAGCACAATTTTACGTTGCATATTCATATAGAGTATACCATGATTGTGAAGAAATAACTTAAACCTAAAAAATACCAATCTTATCCTTTTAAACATTAAATGAAACATCAAAGATGAGAAGTTGTTTTTCTTTTTTGTATGTTATCATCACATTGTGTGAAAAGTTTGCTTTGAATGTCACTAAAATTTTTCAAATGAAGATACCGGTACTGTCATAGTAATTGCCTGAGCCTTTGTAGTAGCTGTGTTGTGCACTATTTTAGAAACCCTTGAAAAATGCAGCTTCTATAGTCATTAGCTCTGCCGCCTCATATCTTCCAGGCTAAAATCCCAGCCTTGGCACAGTCTTTGTTGAGCTGCCATGTTTTCCTGTTTTGTCATTTCTGGATACTCGTGTTTCCTGTGACATCCCAAATGTGTAAGCTGGCTTGACTGAAAAATCTAAAGTATTAAAGTTTTGGTGGGTGCCATGAACTGGTATGCTGTCCTGAGCTGCCTCTTACACTGTGCCTGTTGCAGCTGGAATAGGCTGCAGCCACTACAATGCTGTAATGGAAAATGGAAGGGATGGATGATCATAATTATTAACTGATTTACAAGCATTTAGTAATTGAGTCCACGATGAAAGGCGGAACAATATGAGATTTGTTTACATTTGTTATAGTCATTATTGGCAACAGTGAAAAGGAGATGACCATGAGGCACACCCCACAGCTTGAAAGATCTTGTGATTCCCAGGAGGAGGAATAAAGGGTTCATGTTCTCTGTGCCACACCAAATTCTGACCTAAATCAAAGTCAGTTGGTTGCGTAGGAGGTTGTCATTCTAAGAAAAGTACATCTTGCTTGTCTTGTTTGTGATCTCTTAGTGAACAGAAAAATCAGTGGTGCTCTGTTCTGAGAGCATACTAGGGTTTGTGGCATTTGTACACATAATTACTTCACGGCCCTCAAAAGCTAAGTAAGCCTTTGGCTGTGTGTTGGTTGTTTTAAAGTTGTTTTCTTGTTTTTGTGTTTGTTCGTATTTTTAGCATTAAAAAAGAACAGATGCCAATCTGTAAATCACATATATAATATCAGAACAGAATTAACAAGTCTGATTGTGGAGGTTACCATTAAAATATATAAATATGATGCCAGGCTATATAAATTCCTCCTTCACCACTATATTTTCTAAATGTAAAAAGCTCCTGCAGTGTGTGGTTTGTGCATTATCAAAAATTTGAGCAAAATTATACAATGCTTTGAATTAAAAAGCATTTTATAGAGGGTTAATCTCACCAAAGCGGTGCATGCATAAATCACAGTTTTTTGTTATGTATAGGATCAATGTTAATTAGCAATCAAAGTTACATCTGTTCATTGAAAATGATCTGAAGTTTTAAAGGCATCTTTATAAAAAAATATTGACCAATATTAAGTAAACATGCTAGATGGTAAATCTAGATCTGTGTACTAACAGGAAGGACAATAATATCCTGCATATTACTAAATCTGATTATGTCGGAATTCAGAGCCTTGAATTCAAATACTTGGCATCCAGCAGTTTAATTAAGCAAAGAATGTTGTTCATCACAGGAAATGATGTCTAATTAGAAGATTAACTGCAAGGAAAAGTGATGGCCTTCCAGGACTGCAACTAAGTGCTCTTACTCTAGAAAACAAGAAGATAGTTAGGCCCCGTGTTCAATAAAAGACACACAGACAGTTTTAAAGATATTCTGCATGCAAGCCACATCACATTACACAACCTTTCTAGTGATGTTAAGTCATAGGCTTCATTTGTATGATCATTTTAAGTTTAGGTTACAGTCAGAGTGCACTCCTGTTACCACCAGTCCATTAGTGTGACATGCAGCCCACCTCGTCCAGGACTCGCCCTAACAAAATCATACAGGTTTGATATTTACTTAAGTCATGGGAGCAGGCTCGCTGCGTGTGAAAGCTGACAGCCAATGAGTGCCCATGCAGAAATACAGTGCATAAGGACCTTACAAACAAAAGAGAGAGTCATTTGTCTGATGTCTTGTGTTTTACATACAATGATAGAATAATAAAAAAAATTTAAAAAGTCCAAGAATGTGGCTGAGCTCACTGCTCCCCTAAACCCTTTGTATAGTACTGGCTCCTCCAGGTAGCATGTTATTGGCTGTCAGAAAAAGGGACAAGCACATGATTCTTAGGAAGTGTGAAACTGTGCTGGAAAGTCATCATGCTGTTGGCTATTTTGACATCTGCAGTGACTTCTAGTTGTATAAATTGACATATGCAGGCGATGAGCTCAGCAACTGCAATCCTCATGTTGGCTTTACTCACCTCTCTGTATTCCTGCAATTTGTTATTTAACCTCAAGGTATTAGGATAATAGACTATGGTGAACTGGCACAATTTTAAGTTCCACAAATGTTTTTTCTGCAAAAGTAAGGAGAGAATGTAGGAGCTGAATACAGAAAGCATTTTTGCAATATGCCGCATGAGGAACCTGTACCATTGTCTATAGAAATGTAGCATCCTCACACAAAACCTGTCCCATGTGCTTGAAGGAGATAACAACATCTGGAGATTATAAACAGAGATGTTTTATATTCCCAGGTACCAGGAATCAGCACATCACATGTAAAAAGACTTTTGGAACCAATGAAGAAACACAGTTTATTGTCGAGTGGCAAATGATCTTTGAAATAAAGGGTAAAGTCCTTTGTTGATCACTGTGATGTGCTGATTATTCTTGATTTTATGAAACTTGAGAGTTCTCGGCAAAGTCAAAAAAGTTCCAAAAATGCTCAATAAAGGGGATATTACCGTCAAACCCTGGCTAGTAATAAGGGTAAAATAAAATATGTATTATTTAGAAATTCTCTTAAACAAAAGTTATCTCTGTGGAACACAAAAGGCAAAAGGAGTTGCCTGAGAACATAAGGCAATTCAAACGAACATGTCCCAAAACAGAATCCAGAAAGTGAAAAGGTCATATTACAATAATTCACAAAAACCATAGAAAAATCACTAGTGACACTCACCAACTCCCATGAGCAATCAAATGAACTGCTAGGGACTATGAGTTACCCAGCCTTTATATATCTGAGGGCAGTCCCTAGTAGTGATGATCATGAACACTGCCATTTTGTAGCTGTTGTTTACTAGTTACCTGGGAAAAGTGCCATAAATGTGCAGGGTGTATCGTCGTCTATCTAATGGGTCAAAAGGCCAACATTGGTGCCTCTTCCTCGTCTGAGACTGTGGACAAAACACACACCTTTGTTTAGTGAAGCCTTCTTTAAAATACTCTCCTGGTTACAGATCTTCACTTTCTTGACTTTGACTTGATGCATGTTTTGGTTTTAATGTCAGACTCTTGAAGTCCCAGTTACGCTCTTAGCTTTGCTTTTTGATTATATCTCTTGTTCTCATTCTTTATATTATAACTAGCTAACATAGCTGAATTACCCGGCGTTGCCTGGGAGGAAAATAAAGTGTTTTTTTTAATTGATTGAGAAAAATGTAATTAAAAAAAACATATCTTTAAAAATAAAAATAAATTAACAAACAATGAAGACTCACTAATGTACGGTCTTGTATGTATGTTATCATCCAGTTGACGCTCGGAACTGGCCAACTCTATTTAATTACAAAAGCAACAGGGGTGCGGTGGTACTCAAACATAAAGAATTCTGGCAGTCACCTCCAGTTCACCCTCTGGTGGTCTTTCCGAGTGTCAACTGGATAATAACATGCACACAAGACCGCAAGATCACCCACCCACTGTTAGGCAGAAAGGGGTGGGTTAGGGTTGATTTGACCCTGCAGTATTTTTAGTTGACCAATGAGAAACATGTGTACCAAGTTTCATGAAAATTGTTCCAGCCTTTCAGAAGTGATGCTGGAACATACACACCTACACACACACATTCATTGACTTTTATATATACTAGGAGGGCTTTGCCCCCTGCTCGCTTCGCTCGCCCACCCCCGGGTTTGGTTTACCGGACATACAATTTAAAGAAATTGTTATTTTCTTGGGAATTCTTACATATACATTATTTTCACTTTTACTTTAAAACTTTTGTAAAAACAATACTTGTCCTTTATTTCAGGCCCCGGGCGTGGTTAAATCTTTCTCGCAGGCCGTATAATGCTGCTCGTGTTGTGAAGGGGGGGCGGCTGAACGCACGCTAAGGAGTTACAGTCGGATCATCTGCTGGCTTGTTGCTGCTGGCGAGCTGCGTTTTCTGCTTGTTGCGCTGCACGTCGATCATTTAAAAGCCTGTACAGCAGCTGTTCTTTTGCCACTTCGCGTCTCTTGCGCTAGCGTTGTGAAGGGGGCTGAACGCACGCTAAGGAGAAGCGGTTGGATCGTCTGCTGGCTTGCTGCTACTGCTGCTGGCAAGCTGCGTGTTCTGCTTTTTGCTTGTCGTTGTTTTAAGAGCTGGGAGCACATGATGTCCATCTGCCAAAAGCATTCCAACAATTGCTTGGTTAGATGTCCGTGAACTTGTTTAAAATGTTGTCTCACTGCCTTGTCTCACGTAATGTTAAAGTGTCTCTCACGGGACGTCAAATTGTCTTCCGAGAAGATCACGTCTCATCTCCCTAGTCTCCCTCCCAGGATTTCTTTTTTATAATAGAGAGATACAGGTAGATGCCAGGTAGGGGAAATAAAACTGCACTAACAAGTGGCTACAGCAATCAAAAGGATTTTTATCACTCTTCTCTTTAAGAAAATTCAAAAGAACAGTAAAAAAACAACTATTTACAATACTCCCATTGTTTGTGTCATGGGAGATGCGATCACTTTACGTGTTTAATCTTTATGGGGTGTACTCCTTCTCCAGCCTACATTTTTAAAGGCACAATGCTCCTCTGGACCTTCATATTTTGCAATATCTTAGACCTACCCTGTTCCATCCAATCCAACCACTCTCACACAACACCGAGCTCCTGGTCTGATTCCCTTTTGGTGTCCTGATCTTCCTTCCCAATTCCCACCCCATCATCCCAGTTGCTGCTTTATTTGAGACTAGACAAAGAGCCCATTTCGACAACGTAAGATGAAACGGGCACGAGTGGAATAGTAAGTAATAAGTATAAGCACCACAAACCTGATATAGGTGTATTGAATGAATGTGTAATTAGGCCTGGAGCTGTAGTCAAAATCACCTTTCAGGCCTCTAGAGCTTTAATCGAAGTCGCCTTTCTCTTTGCATTTTCGCAGCCGTAAATCCACCGCCTGCCGCGATGTTGGTCGAAGTCGCCTTTCTTTTTGAATTTTCGCTGCCATAAATCCGCCACCTGCCGTGATGTCGGTCTCGTAAGGGTTTTCGGGCAGCTGCGCAGAAGGTGACTGCGCATTCAGCTTCAGACATGCGCAGAAGGCGACTGCGCGTTCGGCTTCGGACATGCACAGAAGGCAACTGCGCATTCGGCTTCGGACGGACCCTGCCGCGATGTTGGTCGAAGTCACCTTTCTGTTTGAATTTTCGCGGCCGTAAATCCACCGCCTGCCGCGATGTTGGTCGAAGTTGCCTTTCTCTTTGAATTTTCGCAGCCGTAAATCCGCCGCCTGCCGCGATGTCGGTCTCGTAAGGTTTTTCGGGCAGCTGCGCAGAAGGCGATTGCGCATTCAGCTTCGGACATGCGCAGAAGGTGACGTGCGCAGAAGGTGACTGCGCATTCGGCTTCGGACGGACGTGAGTGAGTGAGTGAGGAGACTGGCAAATTATATATAAGAAGCAGAGGTCCTCTGTGCCCACCTTACTCCACGGCACTCTGAACAGCCCCATTTGCTATGGCTTTTGGTGATTTGCCAGATCATTACTTTATTATTTTGTGTTACTTTCCATCTTTTAGCAGAGCAAATGGATTTTGGGTTTTGGTGGTGTTCTCATTTACTGATTTTTGGCACTGACTTCTGCTTATTTTTGATTTTGTTTCTCCTCTCTTCTTCTAGTCCATTACTGTTTCAGTTTTTGCCCGTGGGGTCCACCTTTGCCATTCTGGTATAATGTTGGAAGCTTCAGACTCCTCACAGAAACAAATTAAACTGAGCTAGTAGCACTAAGTATTGTGTCCCCCTGTAGCATTACAACAAATTAGAGTCAAATTATTTTACTCCAACATTAAATACCTTTCCATTGTCGGGGAACATATTTTTTATTACATATAGGCAGCGATCTGACGGCCTTTAAGGGTTGTGCTGTGAGCCTACGGAGATCAGAATCCTTTTGATTGTTAGCTCTTCAACACTTGCTAAGTACCTGCCATAACTAAAATGGCGTGCACCTGTGGCTCATTTCTTTTAATTAATAAGCCATTCAAATCGATCTTGGTTGAGCTTATAGAATGCCTTGTAGCATTCTAATTATTGTGATCTTATCCTGACCATGGACAGAGCTGTGTACAGGCATGTCACAATTAAATAATTATCAGTGAAAGAAAGGGGCAGGAGATTAGCAATTTGAAGCACATTACAATAATGGCCTTGGTAAATAGTTTCAAAAGAATGACTTAACAAGAAAGTGGGAATTCCACTATTTCAGAGACCCCATCTGGACTGTTAAATAAAATAAAAAGACTGTGTACTTGAAAGGATGGTGTCACTTGTCAAGGGCTTGCCTCTGAAGTGTGAGAGCTCACTTTCACATGGCAAGCCGTGACAGGAATGCTGCTTTACAGTGAAACAAGCCCCCTTTGCACTGCAGCAGGCACACACCTGAAACCAGGAAAAAAAAAGGCGAGAAAAAGAAAAGATCTATTATTTCTTTGTGGCCTGAGCCAGCCTTAGTAACATTACACTCCCTGAGGTCTGATAGTCTTTCTATTTACATTTAGCCCCCAGTTTTTTGGCAGGGCTTTGCTGCTGAAGCAAGACGAGGACCCCTGGCTTGAAAGGTCATTGCTGTTTTCTTTCTCTTGCACGCAACCCGAGTGTCAGTGATTGCTGGATTAGCTAAGAGTTGCAGAGTTTTTTCGCAAAGCCCACAGGAACCCTGGGATGTTTGTAACAATGGCTCTCTTTTTCCAAGTTACTGGCAGCCAAATGACTGCATAACATTTCAGCTTTCAATTGCCAGAATAAAATTATGAGGTTTAGACGGCTCCTCCCAGCTGAGAAATGAAAACAGTACAGTCATGTTTCTCTTGTTTCTTTCCTTCTGTGTAGGCACGGCACAGTGGAGATGCTCTTTTTTTACATCATAATGCAATTACACTGAAACATTATACTTTATTTTATAAGTTTAATAATGCATAAGTATTTTTATTGCGTTCAGTTCACTTAATGAGTCTACATCATGGTTTTACAGATTTAATTTTCTCACTAGCTCATCATCAAGACAACTGAGTTCTAGCTGAGAATGGGAGCTCACTCTTGATCACTCAGAAATGGAGACTGGATTACTTATATTCTCATAGCCTGTGCAAATCTAAAGCAATAACACAGATCAGCAGAGCAAAAGGACAGCAATTAGAGCAGGGACCTAAGCCTCCTCTTCATCACTTGAGCAATTTATTTGAGTTTCACTCTTGGACATTACACTCGACAGCTGCCTCCCTTTATAAAAGAGATGGCTGAGTGCCAAACCCAGATTGCCTTATTCTCCTTAAAATGTAATATCTACAATATCTATACATCCTTTTATTCAGTCTGTTAATTCATATAACAAGCTTTTAAAGTGGGCACCACCACAGAGGTTTTTAAAAAGCAAAATGAATAAACTGCAAATAATGTGACAAGTTAAATTACATGTGTGATTACCCCCTGTCCTGGCTAACATTGTATATTTGACACTTATACATTTTTTTCAGGCAGAGTGACATCTGTAGTATTTTTCTTTCATTTTCCTTCAACTACAATAACAGAATTAGCAGAAAAAGCCTACAAAGCCGAGTGTCAGTCAGAACGCTGGCTTTGTCTCAGTGCCATACTTGAATCAAATTGGAACTGGTTCATGTGGCATGTCACCAAAAGACCCATCAATTTTTTTCACGGAAGAAATATAAAAGGCCAAGCAAGATTTTTTAAATATGTGCTTGTTTTGACATCAAGACAATGTAAATGCTTCAGCTAATTATCTTCTGTTGCTGTAAACAGCTCATATAACAGACACCAAGGATCAGAGTCAGCCCCCAAAATCTTCTGACAAAGCTTTCATCCACAAATGAAAGATGTGTATCACCCTCAATGCAGGGCTGCTCAGTGCTACGAGCCTCCTCTGTCTGTTCACCTTTGGAATAGAATCTTTGGCTTCTTGCTCCCTGTACACCTTTCATACTTGTCAGCGTTCTGTGATACAATTCCCAACAAACTGCACTGCCACCTCCAGGTGGGCTGCATAAGTAATGAATTTAACAATATTGTTCCACGTTTTGACACTTCCACTGAGCTCATCTATTAGCCACTATATGACAACTGCAGATCTGTTGACTGAAGCCATTTTGTCCATTTGTACTGATCCTGGCAAAAAGAGTTTGTATTTAAGGCAGGAACAGGTCTCTGTCAAGCAAATTCTGTCATACTAGGCCACTTTAAGTTATTAGTTAGCACAATTATTGAGTGTAACAGGAAACCACAAAACCCCAAGTATATGGTTAGCATTTACAAACAGTACAATGATCAATTCAGAAATCAAGCCCAGGCCCTTGGAGCTGTGAGGAAGCAGTGCTGAAAAATGTTCTTTAAAATTTAAATTCTGTACAGTGAATAGTGCCACTCAGTTATCCTGATGGTTCTGTGGTATATCTCCGGCCTATGATAAGAGAGGTGTGTGGTGCCCCGAATTTCAAATAAATAATCAGGTGTACCAGAGCATGCAGACTCCAAGTGGGTGCAGTTGCAGGTATGAGTGCACATGTGCCACTCGAAGGTTAAAAGGAGTCCTTGGCTGATTGTGCATTCACGTGCAAATGTGAGCGGGTCAGTCAAGTCCTTCATGAACACTTCGGAGCAGTTGGAGGGCAGCACCTGCACCCAATTGGTTCTATAAAGGGTGCCTGCAGGGCAAAATCATGGATGAAGAAAGAGAAAGAGAGAAAAAAAACAAAAGAGAAAGGTTAAAGGAAAGGATGATGGAGACGGCAGGATCGGGAGATGCCAGCGTGCGGCAGAGACGAAGCAGGAAGTCGCGTAGAGAGCCCTAAGAAAGAATGTATGTCTGATGCTCGAGGGGGCTGAAGAGGGTCACTTCGGCTGAGCAGATTGGTTTAGCTGGAGTGACCCATTTCTCAGGTCTGCCACAGGGCCACTTTTGTCATTTTGAAGTCCCACTTCACAACGCACATATAATCTAGGATATGCTCTATGGCTGCTTTAGCATTTCTGCCAGACTATAAGTGTTATGTTAAGGAACACACAGATTGTTGATGTCCTAATATTTTTTATTCCGTTCCCAGCTTTTAAACTTCAACTCACATGCCTGCACATGCACACACATACAAACACACAAACTCATCCACTCTGTCCATGCCTGTACACTGTTGTTGCACAGCTCTAAAGGAACTGTTTGGACTAAATGTATTCTCAAAAACAGTTCCACCATCCCCTACAAGAATCAAGCATGATAGGATATTAAAAAAAGTCAGGGTTTTGGTACACTTGGGGGTTCCTAGAACTGTGGGACAGAGGTAATAGCATCAGATGATCCATCCTCAGACAGTGTGAGGGATCAAAGTGGATCTCAGAAAAAAGGGGCTTATTGAGTAGAGCTTTTAGGGTTTTGCTGCTCAAGAAGGCAAGGAGCAATCTACTGGAAATCCATTATATCATAGAAATCAAATTTTGTAATGACTTGAGGGAACTAGAAGAAACAGTGCATCTTCTTAGCTCAAAGATTTAGATTTAGAGTTTATTGTCATATGCACAATAAAACAGTGGTATTATACAATGAAATTCTTACTCTGTGTATCCTCCCATCCACAAATAACAAAATCATTACAAAATATTGTCCATCATGTGACCCCAGAAGAGTGGTTATTCGGCTATACCAAAATAATCGGGTGGTCGTAGTTGAGGGCAATGGACAAAAATCATTCAGTCTAATGACTTATGGATAGAAACAGTTCCAAAGTCTCATTATCCTGGCTTTTATACCCCTCTATCATCTGCCCAATGGGAAAAGTATGAACTAATTGTGTTCTGGACAGGTAATGTCCTTTATGATATTTTTGGCCCTCCTGATAACCCTTTTATAATAGATGTCATCCAGCGATCATGGAGCTGTTTCAGAGATAGTTTGGTCGGCTCTCACCACCCACTATAGAGCTTTATGATTGTGCAGATTCCACACCACGCTATAACTGGTTAGGATGGTCTCGATGGTACAACTGTAAAAATTGCTAAGGATCCTTGCTGACATACCAAATTTTTCTTAACCTTCTCAGGTAGTACAAATGCTCTTGGGATTTCTTAACCAGCTGGGTGGTGTTGTGAGACCATGCAAAGTCTTCACTGATGTAAACGCTGAGGAACTTAAAGATGTTAACTATCTCTACCTCTGTTTCACCAATGTGCAGTGTGCTGTGCTGTTCTCTCCCATCCCATAGGCCTACAATCATCTCCTTTGTCTTACTGACATTTAGTGAGAAATTGTTGATCTGACACCATGACACTAAATCCACCCCCTCCAATAATCAGACAAAAGACTGTGGTACCATCAGCAAATCTGATGGATATTGGTGTTTTCCATGTTAACAACACAGTGATAAGTAAAAAGAGCAAAAATCATAGGACTTAGCACACAGCCCTGCGGAATCCCAGTACCTATCATTTGTGTGCTAGTGGTGCAATTTCCTCTTCTAACAGACTGATGCCTGTTTGTTAATAAATCCAGTATCTGTTTGTGTATGAAGGAAGGCACATCAACGATAAGAAACTTTACAGCCAGTCTAGATGGAATAATTGTGTTAAATGTCGAACTATAATCAAGAAATACCATTTCAACGTGACTCCCCTTGTTCTCTAAATGTGAGCATACTGCATTCATGATCATACTAACAGTGGAAGATACTTCGACAACCTCAACAACGGAGTAATTTAATTTTAGGCAGCTCCACAGCATAGCATTGGGAAAATTGGACTTTGGTCCAATATTGGCTTTGCTTCTCTTCGTATTATCTAAGGGTGGCACAGGCAAAAATGACTTAAAAGATTAAAAAACATTTGATGATTCTTTAATTTGGTGGGTGATGTTTTGTGGTTGTGCATTCTGTAGAAAATGAGCAGTGCACAAATAAAAAATCGGTTAAGCAGCACATCCTTTAAGAACTTGTTACTGGATATTATTTATTAAGAAATGGTTAAATCTTTCCATTCCTCTATCTGCCGTTAGGTAGGACAGACTTGAACTGCTCACTCCTACTTACCTGGAGGTGCTAGGATTTAAGAAATGAGTTTTGTATTTTGTTTATTTTTGTTAATTTCCTGCTGTTATTGTAACGCCTCATGCTGAAAGGTACACAAGTTGTCTGGGGCCTCATGTATAAACGGTGCGTACGCACAGAAATGTTGCATAAGAACGATTCCACGTTCAAATCGCAATGTGTAAAACCTACACTTAGCGTAAAGCCATGCACTTTTCCACGGTACCTCATACCCTGTCGTACGCAAGTTCTCCGCTCGGTTTTGCAGACTGGCGGCACCCAGCGTCAAAGCAGTGCTACTGTTCCTGTGTGGTTACCCTTTCTTAGATCCACATCCACGACGGCGGCTTTCTCAAATACACTGAAATTAACCGCATATCGTTCATAAATTTAATGCATCTGATTGTAATTAACCTGTAACAATATAATGGTCCACAGGATGGTCAAACTATTCTAAATACCATGACTGCTTTAGCTTTGTTACTCTCACTGTACCTTCTTCTTCTTCTGTCAGCTGCTCCTATTAGGGGTTGCCACAGTGGATCATCTTTTTCTATATTACTCGCACTGCACCACTCTGAGTATTTATATCACTGTATCTGAGTGTGAATCACAGATCTACAGCAATCGGAAAGAGAATTATCGGTATACAGCATCAAGCACTCGATGCCTCAGCCATACGTTATTTGAACTGCTCTCATCCGAACAATGCTTCACAGCACGTTCGTTTATTTCCACGCTGAGCGGGATTTATGTAGTGGAAGAACGCAGAAGTTGGCGAACGCACAGATTCCTGCATCTGGATTTTTCTGTGCATGAGCACATTTTGGCTTTTGTGCTTACGTCATGTTATAGTGCAAATTCTACGCACAGCGTTATGCATGAGGCCCCTGGTATGTGTTGTGTAACGTCATGTTGGCTGGCTACTTTATGTTGTTAATGTTTTATGTTATTCAATATTTACTCTTTATTTGGGGCCAATGAATTAATTTTTTGTATTAGTTTTTTGTTTCAATATAATTTTACTATAGTTAAACAAGAAAACCCCTACATATGATATACCCTTTTTAATGTCGTTATGCAAAATGTCAAACTTTTTGGGGTTCCCCACTATTTTTGTCACTGTAGACCTGAAAAACTCTCATAATTTTAGTTGTAAACAGCTGTCGCAGATTGAGGCCCTTGCCGTCCTCTTGAACCCTCTGACTCGACTCCAGACACCAGGTAAAAGTCCAAATATTTATTTTATTTAGACAATAATGTGCACAAAGCACCCTCCACTCCACAATACTCATATAACTAATCAATACACTAATCACTACATAAATCAATCCTCCACACTCCCAGACACTTCGCCACCCTTCCTCCCAGCTCAGCTCAGCGTACTGGTTTTCCAGAGTCCTTTATATAGTCCCTGACCCGGAAGTGTTTCTCCCTTCTGTCCATGTGATCATGAACACTTCCGGGTCGGATAAAAAGCTCCTTTCTTCAACCCGGAAGCACGTCGTTGCCTCTTGTCATGTGATCATGACGCACCTCCGGGTTATAGGGCAAGTAAGAGTCCAACAGCCTCCCCACAGCGACTCCTGGTGGTCCCCAAGGTATCCAGCAGGGCTGTGCATATAAACTACATAGTCCATGAGGCCCTGCTGGAATTCGGGGAACGTCCACACTGTTGAGAGAGCTCCACCTAGCGGCCTGGGGGTGAGGGCCGGAATATTTAGCCGGCCACACACCACACAGCTGAATTATCTCTTTCTCCTTATTAACAATATGATGCGAACAACAAAGGAACCAGCACCTGTGTGTGTTCATTATACACAATTTGAACAAATACAATACTAAGAAGGAAACTGAAGAAAAAGTGAACAACTGAAAATGACTCATCCGCTTTAGGCTTCAAATCCTGGTTGTAATCCTTAGAAAGGAAAAAAAAATCTACTATTTAAGAATAAACTGTAATCAGCACATGCTTCCAACCTGATATTGCAGAGTCAAAATATTAACATTTCATGATATTAAATAACACCTGTTATTGGCATGGACTGTTAAGCAATTGGGCTGAAACAAAAACCTGTGGCCACTGCAGCCCTCCAGGACTGATGGTGTTCACCCCTGCCCTAATGGACTGTAAGGGGTCAAAGTTACTCCTTTTCACAAAACTTCAAAAAAATGGAGATATGTAATAAAGGGATATGGAGTGTCATTTTATACTATTTCATGTTTGCTAATCACAAATATAATATTTTTAGTATTTGCTTCTATACTGGTGGTCCTAGCCCACTAAGAACCATTCCTAGAAGGTTAAAAAATGACAAATTTCTATTACAATGAAACCTTTTCACATTTAAAGCACACTTTTTAATATTTCAAATATTTTTAACAGCTTATCTTGTTTATTATGTGTTTCTACCTCATGACGTAAATCGTTACATTTCTTATGAATAAAACAAATTAGGACAGCTTATTTTAATTTAGACTTTCTATTTTTGGTGGGCACCACAATTTTGTAGTGCAGTTGCCGTCATGTTGGTGAAGAAATCGGACTGGAACATGTAGCATAATTACAACAGTATCAGGATCAATGCCATGCACTTCCCCTTCATGATTACAGATTGATCCATTGACTGTTGTGAGTATTTTTTTCAGTGTTTTTTTGTTAAAGAATTATTGGCTATGAATTTTTGAGAACAAATTTTGGGTTTTTGGTGTGATGAAAAATTGTTTGGACTTTATGGTTAATTAACTTGGCTTGGCGTCTGACTAATGTTCCATTGTCTAGTTGTTGTTTAAATCCTATCAGCTCTCTAGGCAGGGTGGAGGAGTCATTAAGGCTTTGGTTTTCAAACACATAGGTTGTGGGTTAAAATCCTGCTACTGGCACTATTTGACCATGAGCAAGTCTCTTCAGTTGTAAAAGCAAAAGAAATGTAACCAATTGTGTCTCAGATGTTGTGAGTCATTTTGGATAAAGGTGTCAGCCAAATAATAAGTAATAATAATTTACTCTGGCAGAACACCTAAAATGAAGTGGGGTGGTAAAGGGCATCTAAAGGGAAGATGCAGTAAAAGTATCAGCTATTTCTTGATCAAAATATATTTAGGAAATATTCTGAATTATACCTTAGTTTATTTTCTGACTTTGACTTTAACTCAAATTTACTGTTTTGACCTGTACAACATTCCCTCAGTGTTCTCTAGTAAATTCTCTCCATTTAATTCTATGTGCCACTTTGTTCCTTTTCTCCCTGTTTATTAAAGACTGGGAGAGTCCCATTAATTAATGATTAAGATAGTTGATTAAGATGATTTATTAATGATTAAGATAGTCCCATAAGGTGGAGAGATGAATTGTTGTCCGTATTGCACATACGATTGTAAAACCCGAAATTAGAGTAATAAACATGTCACTTAAACACCTTGAAATGATTATGTTTACTGGAACTTCAGTCCATTTTGAATGCAGAGATATGATAATTGCTTTAAATGGCAATGATTGAAGCTTTTCACAAACATCTAGCTCTAAATATTCTAAGGTCCTAATTTCAAAGTCGGACACAAACTGGAGGATCGAACAAGTAGCAGCAACATTCCAACACATGCACTGAATCTGGTCAATGACGTCACTCGACTGTGCAACCAAAATCCAGTTCTACAACAGCACAGTGCTGCCATCTACGCAACCAAGACATGTCAAGGGCACAGCGAAGCAGATCAGTGTATTCCATCTAATATGCTTATGGCGCATACTTGGCATCTTCTACTGTGATCAAATTACCAACAATGATGTCCTGCAAATGAGCAGTCTATTGAAGCTGAAAGACGCATTCACATTCTGTTGAATGTGTTGTGTGGGCCACATGCTCCGGCTACCCAGCCATCTCCTACCCAAGACTGCAATGACTTGGACACCCAGAAGGAGGAAGCATAATCGAGGATGCCCACTCAAGACCTGTCACACCACTTGTTGCAAAGCCATCAACATCAGCAACAGATCAAATTTGCTAGAAGAAGCTTGCTGCCCTATGATATATTGACAGAAATAGGACGGACCTTTGTTAAAGTTTCAATGTTATAGTTTATACCAGGCCTTTACACACACTTTCAGCCCATGTACACTCTAAAAAATAAAGGCACCATAGTAGTTCTTCAGAGCAATGCCATTGGGAAACCATTTTTGATCCCAAAACAACTGTATACATGAAAGTTCCAGGAAGAACCTTTATTTATTTAGATCTGTAACTGGCACAGTAAAGTAAATAACCAGAAACAGACAGTAACAGATTTGTGAAATGCCAACAAGACATGATTATGAAATGACTCATAGGATTTCTTAATCTGTTCTGCTAGATAGCCTACCATCCATTAAGGATTTCTGTTTTTTCCTACACATTAGGAAGTTTCTAAAAGCACAATTAACCAATGTCATATGCAGAGAATCCTTCCCAGAATTAATGGCTTAGTCAAGTAATGGCTCTATGAGGCACCACACAATCCAAAAAAGAAAAATGTCATTAAAGAACCATTAAGAGAGTACGTCTTTGTAAGAATGTCTAGATGTCTATCATGCACGTGTTCTCCAGGTATCCTCCAATATAACTGCTCAGTTTGGAAGCCTGCAAGTAAAAGTTGGTCACCTGTCTTTATATGCCAAAGAATCATTACACCTGTCTGCTTGACACCCCGTTATAAATACTTTAGTACAACAGAGATCACTATTAAACATTCCAAAATCCAGTTCCTATAAGACAACTCCGCCAATGATTAATATATTTTAGAAATCTACATTGCACACATAACTATAATAGCAGACTATCTATAAAAATAAACCAATCATTAGATACAATTGTGAGTGATGGGTCACCATCACCTAAATGTTACAGTTTTGCCCCCAAATCATACTATTTTTATAAGCCCTCATCCAATCATCACCATCCATATCATCATCACGATGGAAGACCAAACATCAGTATGCAGACTTTCTTTTCTTAGCTTGCTAAATTTGTTTCCAAATTTTGCTGAGATGATGTAGCAAGACTACATGGTTTAGAGATGTATCATTCTGTCTGAAATTGGATGGTATAAAATTTACAATCCCATGTTTTCCATTAAATATGACAGCTGTCACACATGTGTGTCAGAAGTTCACCCTCTGGGCTCATTTAAGCTACAAAATATCAGCTTAGGACGAGAGGGGGTGCTGCCGCTCACCATGTCCTCTTTATTTCCCTCCACAGTGCCTAGAAGTTGCCTAGTGAGGGCCGCTGACTCTGCCCCTTCTGGTCCACCACAAGGAGGCGTCACTCTATGATCAGAGCACACCCCAGGATGGCCTCCATCCTCGTGACCTACCTTTGGGAAATACTTATGCTTAAGCCCAAAGAGGTCACTTACTTTTGTTGTGTTTATATCTGCGTCACAGAGTGCCTGTTAATTTTTTCCATTAAGAAAAGCCTTTGAGAATTAAACTGGGAGACTGGGTTGGCACTACAACATTTACTTTCTCCAGCTTGTCATTGATCATTTGACCACACAGTCTTTGTTGGGTTCAGCCCCATCTGGTTAAGCATACTTTAGGGTGGTAAGTGTCCAGAGGCAGGTAAAACGGGGAAAAAACGAGGAAGGAAAGAACAAAGAATCAGGCAAAATTTGTGAACAAACGTTAGGAAAAATGTTCAATGAAAAAAAATGACTAATGAGAAGAAATTGTAAAAACAAAAAAATAAAATCATACAAAAAATTTAGTTGTCCATTCAGAGGAGTTCAAAAGCAAACAGCCTAATATTATGTACGGTTTCTTCACCCTAACTACTACTAACATGACTACTTCTTTTTATTTGTTGATCTAGAGGTTGCTTGGATATGCATATGAACATCTTACATAGCTGGAACAAGGTAACTCGATATGTCATGTCATGTAACGTCCAGGTCACATACTGAACAACAGGCTCAGTGAATGTAAACAATGTGGCCACCATCATGGAACACCATAAAAAATGGTGGTGACTGTTAATGACTTCCAGCAAAGAAAGGAATCAAGTTGATATCACCAGTTAACATTTAATGCACTGTTTCTCAACCATGCATTGGGTCATGGACTACAGCCAGGTGGTCGTGAGTTGCTATTGTTTATATTGGTGCTAGATCACGGCAGGTTGTGAAGTGGGGCATGTTGGGTAATGAGTAAATTAACCCCCTGTGGTTCGCAAAAACACTTACATGGAGGAAATGGGTCTCAACAGCAAAAAGGTTGAGAGGCTCTGCTTTAATGTCTGCACAAATAACAAATATGAGAGCAAATATACCCACAAAATAGGAATATTGATCACACAGCCTTGTAACACATCTATTTCAAGTCTCAGTAAATTTTATATATTATTCCTTTATTCCTTCAGTTTTTTTTTTCCTTAGTCTTTACTTAAGATGGGAAAGCAAGGGGACAATAACAAGAAAGTATTATTATTAAAGTGATACTTAATGAAGAGATTAAATACAAATGTAAATGTGCCAAAGTTACAAGCTCATTTTACGCTATGCTGCAAAGTGTTTTTGCTTGGCCAGATTCAGTGCTAAGGCTGCTAATGCTGTTTCCATTTTCAGCTTCTGAAACTGTGACAGATAATCTGTTTGAAGAGGGAAAATGCACTGCAAGTAGCTCTTATGCCAAAAAAGGGTAGTAAAGGTTCTGCCATGTCACCCCTATTAAGACTGCCCAAGTAACGCTTTGTTTTTATAATTTTGTTTATGGTTGCCAGGTTATGAAAGACCACCACATGGTTTTAAGAACCTCTGTAGTTTGATTAAACTAAAGGAAACATTTTACTAAAAGACATTATTGTTGGGGAAAAAAACTATTTAATTCAGATTCTAGTCTTGAAATTATTTTGTTTTTAGACTATGAGTTTGGTTTTATTGTGAGGAGTTTGGTTGCCAATTCAAGACTCTAGTGTATCGACCTCTGCTTTGTCTGACAAACCTTTGGTTTACTTTTTAAAAAGAAAAAACAGATCTCTGTCTGAGAAAACATTAAGGAAATTTCAAGTCAAATGGTTCTATTGTCATACCATCCACACACAGTATTTTAGAATACAATGAAATGAAGAAAATGTTCCCCAGAACAGTGGTGCAACAAATACAGAAACACAGTACAATTGCAAGATAGGTAAAATAACTATACTAATATCATAAAGAGATAAATACAGTAAATACAAAATAAATAGATAGGTAAATGAATAGATAGCAATAATTTGAAATAGATAGTAATACATAAATAACACAACAACTAATAATAAAGATAACAATAGTATCAAGTGTAACATATATGCTGCATATAAATGATCTATTAGGGGCAGATCTGGGGTCAGAGGGGTGCAATACAAAATTCAGAGTCTGGACGGGGTAGAAACTGTTGCAGGATTTGGCTGGACTGATTTGGATGCCAGACGGAAGTGGGAAAAAGAGACCATGCTGGGGGTGGGAGCAGTCCTTTAGAATGCTGTGTGCTTTGCAGATGCAACACTTTACAAAGAAGTCTTTAATGGAAGGCAGGGAGGTCCCAATGATCTTTTCTGTTGTGTGCACTATCCATTGTAGGACTTTACTGTCACAGACACTGCAGCTCTCAAACCAGACAGTGATGCAGCTGGTCAGAATGCTCTCGATGCTCTGATAGAATGTAGTGAAGTTAATTTAATGACAGTCATATTAATACTGTAAGTTAACAACAGGAAGGTGAAGAAGCAGACTGCCAGTGGTCATGAATACCAGCAGCAGGTTAAAATAAAATGAGTAATGGTCATAACCACAATCATGTACAAGAACATGTTGGCACTTACAGTTTATTTTTTATTTTTGCTTTATAAAAGGCAAACACAGAAGTGTATAGGATGCTAAAAATAACAAACCCTTAAAAATGAATTCACTTTTTTTATTACAGGTTTCCCTCAGTTTGTGAAGAAAATTTTTCAGAAAACCCCTCTGTAAGCCTTCCCTGACCCACCGCCAAAATTCTCATTTTTGATCAAATAACACCAAATACAAGAACTGACACAATTTATTTAATAATAACATATATCAAAATAAACTTGAATAACACATTTTTCCTTACATTTTAATAAAGCTGTTTGTCTATACTTTATCAATTCAAGCATCATATAAAAAATGAATAGCTTTTCGCTAGTTCTTTGGCTTTTCCTGCAATTTCAGAACAGAATACAAGAGAAAAAGATACAGGAGCAGCACACGCAGCATGTTGACTGACATATAATATAAGAACGCAGTGTCCAGATGTAAGATGGCTGAGCCAGTGATTTGATGCTAGCAACATCCAGCCCCGCCCCAAATACTGGCTCCACTCCATGCTGCAGGCTGTAGTGAGGTGGATTGATTGTGAAGACAGACAAATATTTTTGAAAATCATTACTGACTTGGCCTTCATAAAAGTGAACATTCAGTTTCATTGTTGTTATTAAATGACTTTCCATAAGCGGTTGTTTGTAATTTGCAGGGTGCCTGTACCCTGTAATTCTAACAAAATCTGTTTCAATTCTTACCTCAAAACAGAACTTATTTACCTCTGACATTATATACAGACCCCTTTTGGGGACTAAACTAAATCAAACACTTGTAATCCTACAGATGATTAACAAAGTTAAACAAACTATGTACATTTATTAAAATGTATATAGTGCAGTTGATTAAAACAGATCTTTCTTCAAATAAACAATAAATTCTTATTATTTTGTAAATTTTTTGAACCACTGGCTATACATCTTTGGAAACAGTCAGAGACACAAGGGATCATAAAGGAAGGGGCTGAACTAAAAGCAGCCCTCTATGGTGATGACTGTTTTGAGCGCCTGCTCAAGGGGAACTGGAGCGAGGGAAAATTTCTAGAGCCAAATCGCAAAACCAGAATCAAAGTCAAAAACACTGCAAAGTCCTCACACTAGACTGATATAAGCTTGTTTGCCCATAAATATATTCATTATCGTTGTTTTTTTTCTTAATGCTATCCAGTACTTGTGTCGTAAGGGTGCTCAACTATGCAACCGGCAACACTTGAAGCTCCATAAATCAGAAATAACACAAAAATGGTTCCATCAGTGACAAATAACAGTCCAAGATGTTGTTATAATATGTCATAAAGAATATAAACACAAAGAAAAACATGTTCACACAATAAAGGCATACTCGTCATTTGTAAAAATTTTGTATAAAAATTCAAAAACTTATTTCTGCTGAATCTTTTTGTAGCTTTCCCCATATTGGTGCCTCAATCCTGTCTCTAAACTCTGTGGGTAATTCCTTCGACCTCATGGCTTGGTTTCTGTCCTGATGCACATCATCAACTGTGGGACCTTCTATGCACAGATGAGTGCCTTTTCTACTCATTCTAGTTAACTGAGCTGACCACAGGTGGACTCCAAACCAAACATACAAGCAACGCAGCGATGGTCAATAGAATGGGATGCAACTGAGCCAATCTGCAGGTATCACAAAGGGTCTGAATACTCGTGTAAATGTGATATTTCATTTATATTTTTAACAAATTTGCAAAAATTCCTAAAATCCTGATTTTGCATTTGCATTTTATTTTTGCATTTGATAAAGAAAAAAATTAATTTAAGTGATATTAGTACAAGGTTGTAACACAACAAAATGTGAAAACAGTGAGGGGTTCTGAATACTTTCTGAAGAAACCGTACAAAAAGGAACTCTCCGATAAATTTGGTAGGGATGGTGTGGTATGACTATGATTTAGCATTTCTCCAATTTCTAGAATGTTGATGTGATTATATTTTTGATTGAAATGTGTTTTACTCCCTGTAATGCCATTTTAAACTTAATAACACTCAGCAATTATAAGAAAAAAGTAATCAAACTGAAACTTATCAGTCTGTGATCTAGCATAGCATTACACGTCAAAAGAGTGTAATGGAAAAGAACCGAGCTGAACACTTCCTTGGCAGCCACATCTACAGAAATCACATGTCACAGAGTAAACACCTTAAAGGAGCAGTCTTCTTGAAAAAACAGAAATGTTTTCATGAACTGACTAGAGACTCTAACATTAGCATTCTTTGTTCAGTGCCACACCTACAGGGCAAGTGTTGCAATACAGAGGGAATACAAGAATGAATTCATGCTCTGTTCTTTCTGGATGGCTACTCACCTTGTGGGGATGGGTGAAGAAAGGCTTATAATTTTATTTGACTCCTTTTGTTATACTGTTCTTGTTATTCTTTGTGGATGATACTTCCTTTTCCAATTACATTACTAACGACTTGAACATAAAAAATGCAACACTTTTGCTTGTAGGGCACTGTCTTTTATTTACATGTATTTCAGTCAGCCATCTGTTTAAACCAGAGACAACAAAAGCCCACCACTCAGCAGATATTTTATTGGCTGACAAATTGCTTGCTACATGAAGGCAGCTGGCAGACAGCCTCCACCTTTACTTTAAGGCTCCCACTCACCTGGAATACCACAGGCAATCTTGTAATAGACACTCTTCAGAAAAAGATATCAAGGATTTCAAAATGCGTTGTCTCAATAAATTAAACATGATCCTTAGATTTTCTTATGAAAATGTTGACCAAATTGAAAAATGTAATGGTAAATTTTAAGACTTTTTATGAGCATCACTTGCAGTTTATTTGTGGCTCTACATGCAGTGGAATATCCAGACTTTCATTCTAAAAAGGATTAAAATTGGATGTATGGCACAACCTGTTGCTAAAACAAGGGAGGTGAGGTGAAATTCTCTGTAAATGTTTATACCAAAAAAGGCTTTACTCTGAGATCATCTGTAGTGTACTATGACTTTGTATCATTATTAGCCTAGCAGTGATTGAACATGGGATTTGAAATCCAGAGTTCAAAATCTGCTTTCTCTTCCCAAATGGCTGTAACTCAGAATTATAATTACATCATTTGATATACACCCTATTTGCGATCAGCCGTTGGACTGGTCCTCCTGCTAACTCTGAGCTTACATTATGTTGCTTTCAATTCTTACCATCACTACTCTGAAAGTAAAGCTTTGAAGATCTAGTAATGGTTGCTAGGTTACGGTTGCAGACACCCCAGCTGCTACAATACAGGTTTTTTATTCCTTCTTCATCTTCTTTTTCCCTCATTTGTGATAAATCCTCATCTTTCTTCACTTCCATTCCAGTCTCTTTTTTGTCACATTCCCCAATACAAAGGCAGAGGGCCATAAATTGTGCTGCTTTGTGTCAATCAGCCTATAATCCTTTACATCTACACTCAATTTAGGAGCGCAGCCTCCCATTTGCTATCACTCTATACTGGAATTTTTACATATCACTCTTGCAGACAAACTTGATAAATCTGACACTTTAAGAATTACAGAATGACATAATCCCACTCAAAAATGGGAAAGCTGCATGCCCAGATGAACATCCCATGGAATTTTATCACAATTTTTCAAGTAAGTTAGCTCCATTATAATTACTAATTTTCATTGAACCTAGAGAAAAATAAGGACTTAATGCAATAATCATTATACAGACCAATTTCACTCCTGAATAAGGACGTTAAGATACTACAAAAGGCTTAGCTAGACTGAGAAAGTGCTACCGTCAAACCTTCAGTGTTTCTGTTTAATAAAATATACCTACCAACAAAATCTGACTGGCCAGAAAGCTTACTATCTTTGGATGTGGAAAAGACCTTGATAGAGTCAAATGGTTTATCTGTTTACTACACTTCACCAATTCAGGTTTGGTCCCATTATATCTACTGTATATAGATTAAAGTACTTTATACTAGTCCAGATTACTTCAAATTAGAACATGATACTTGACAAGGGTGCCCACTATCATCAATATTTTCCTAATGGTTATTGAGCCATTGGCTATTCATCTTCAGAAAACAATAGATAAAAGGGATTATTAAACTTATACAGAAAATATCAACATAAAGCCGACAATATGGGACTGTATATATCAGACCCACAATCATCTCTATTATTAGTCTTGAACCTGTTAGGAGACATTCATAAGATCTCTGAATTCAAAATTAATTTCAATAAAAGAATGCTTTTCCTAGAATTCTCTACCACATGTCATGCCAGATAACTATTTATTTGTATTATCATAAAAGTTTAAATATCTGAGGATAACTATCACAAATAAAAGTAAAGATCCCTTTCAATACAATTTTGGAAGTAATATGGAAAAAATAAAGTAAGATGATAACAGATGGTCTATCCTGCATCTTATCTTATTCTCTAAAAGTTTCTGTATCTATTCCAGAATATCAGAATATGTACACCAATACGTTTTTCCTTAAGAAGTTAGACTCAATCCTAGTATCATTCATGTGGAATTAGAAATAATCACTCACCCATAAGGGGACTCTACAAAGATCTAAAGCAGTAGTTGGAGTGGCATTACCTTCCTTCCTATCAATTGTATCACTGGGTGTTATACATTCACAATATAAAGGCTTGGGAATTGGCAGAAATTCATGAATATACACCAGTCTGGTTGGTAATGAAAAACAAATCTTGTTGTAAATCTATTATTCTGTGCCCTAATCATCACTACTTGTTGTCAATTTACCAGTAATCCAGTCATCCACCAATTACTTAGAATATGGAACCAATGTAGGACACATTTCAAGGTATAGAAACTCTTACATGTTGGTCTTTTACACGGAAGACTACTCACCTTTATCAGCTGTCTCATACCTACTTATTATTTACCCATTGGAAAACAATATAGATTAAGACACTTATAGGTTTTTATACACTCAACGTGTTTGTATATTATAAACAATTACACTCCAAATGTAATTTTCTACCTATACATTATTTTCCTATATATAAATTAGAAATGTTGTTAAAAGAAACCTAACCTGTTCTCTACACCTCACACCCACATCTGTCCCAGAGTCAATACTGGTTAGTCTTGATGAAGATTTAGACAGCATTTCAACAACATAAAAAATATTTCAAAGAATCTACCCTTTAATGATCCTATGGAATGGTGGGAGTGGGAAATTTCAATTTGCATCTCAGAAAAGGGTCAGAATTTAGCCATACATAGAATACACTGTCATTCTATTTATGGCATGCACTCCAATATTTAACTACAAATATTTTATCAATCACATTTGTCTCCTTAAAAAAATGTCTAAAATGAACCCAGGGTAAGATTCTCATTGCTGTAGTGTTGTTCTCTAGCTCAAGCATCACTGGACCATGTGCGTTGGAAATGCACTAGATTAGCATCATTTGGGACACAAACCTTTACATATTTCTCAGACAGCTTCAATATCACAATCATTCATAATCCATTAACAGTGCTAGATAGATAGATAGATAGATAGATAGATAGATAGATAGATAGATAGATAGATAGATAGATAGATAGATAGATACTTTATTAATCCCAGGGGGAAATTCACACTATCTGGTGTATGTCCGGATAAATCGATTGTTACAGCTTACACCACATTTCCAGCATGGGGAGAAATGTTGCTCAAATGAAAGAATCCCAACCCACCTTCTTTAACTCAGTAGGTAACTGCCGTTCTATATTTTCTCAAATTAGAATAATCTAATGCTCATTAAATAAACATGTCCAAAACTGTTTTTAAAATATGACAAGAATTAATTGATATAACTTTAGAATAATAATGCCAGGCTTGTACTTAACCCTCATGCTATTAATTATCCATATTACTAACCGAGAATAAACCAGATATGGACGCAGGTACATGGCGATGGGACCATGAGATGTACTGCGCAGGCGCACGTCTCATACACCGCAAGCGAAGTCTTATCCACCGCGAACGAAGGAGTCACAGCCCAAGAACGAAAGAGCTCAACTAACGTGAATGAGAAATGAAGCAACAACGCGCCCATAGCTAACGCCTAACGACACAGCCACACACAAAAGAGGATTCTGCGCTGCACCCCAGAGTCAACCGTGAGAGGCTACGGAGGCCCCACAGGTCCACAAAGCGCAGGCGTCACCGCCATAATGTGAGTGGCACTACTGCGGAGTGAAGGCACAGGCGTCACCGCCATATTGTGAGTGGCACTACTGCGGAGTGAAGTTAGGAATAATGTGCAGCTTGGGATTGTACAAACCGCTGAACGCTTTACACCAAATTCAAACATAATACAGCTCAACGATACAAACATGAGCCCGCCTGGATAAGATCAATGAACGCAGGCGCCTACAACGCGCATCTGACACTGCGGAAGCAAAGCAGGCACGGGTTCAAAACGAACTACCTCGAATGACGGATATACAAACACGAGCCCGCCTGGATAAAATCAATGAACGCAGGCGCCTACAACGCACATCTGAAATGCCATGGGCAAAGCGGGAACGGCTCCAAAACGAACAAGCTCGACTAATGCATTTCAGGATACCCAATGCCGGGGGTAGGCGAGCGAAGCGAGCAGGGGGCGGAGCCCCCTTGTTTTATGATATTCATAAAATATTCTGTCTTTTTTCATTCTGTCTTATTCTTGAGTGGGAGTTGAAACTTGTTTTGTTTTTATTCTTTTGCTTTCTTCTGATTGATATTGCTGCATGCATGTTATTATTTTATGCCATTGTAATATTCTGCTTTTTAAAAAATGGAATAAAAATGAAATAAAATCACTTTTTCTTCTCAAATATGTCATTTATATATGTATATATTTAGTTCAAATTTTTACATTATCTGTATGTTATACCCCATAAACGTTGGGCTTGCCTCTGACCCATTCCGCCACCATTCCGGATATACCTGGAATATTCCTCCATGTGACTTAGAGCTGCTCCTCTGTCTCCTCTTTCTGGCCCTTCATCTTTAATGCTCTTTCCATGATCCCTTTCTGCTGATATTTCTTACTGACCTGATGGATTTCTCCACCTGGATCTTTCTTCTCTTTCTCCTATTTCTATAGAGTAGATGTTGTTCTCCCTGGGCACCATTGCTGTAAGGATAGTACATAGATTTATGTTAGGTAGAATGCCTAGAGGGGGCTGGCCGGTCTTGTGGCCTGGAACCCCTGTAGATTTAATTTTTTTTCTCCAGCCGTCTGGAGTTTTTTTGTTTTTTCTGTCCTCCTTGGCCATTGGACCTTACTTTTATTCTATGTTAATCAGTGTTCCCTTATTTTAATTCTTATTTATTTTGTCTTTTTTCTCTTTCTTCATCATGTAAAGCACTTTGAGCTGCATTATTTGTATGAAAATGTGCTATATAAATAAATGTTGCTGTTGGCCTCTCATTGGTAGACTATGGTTTGTCAGCGTCTTCCTTTTACAACTTGACACTTCCTGAACTTTCTGTAGCCCAGATTCACTGGTTATCATGGTCCACTGTTACAAAATGAGTGTCTGCCCCTAAGCTGATGGGAAGTTGGCTGTATGGTGATACAGTAAGTGATGTGGAAATGTTGACTCTTTAGCCTTTTATTTTTAATCCCATGGCTATGCTGAGGTCCTCTCTGGTAAATGCCTAAGTACTGACTTTATTTATTGATTTTTTTTAGCTTTTTCCATTCTACAAACTGTATATTGTGTGTGTGGAAGCAGCACCAAGTACTTTTGTGTCCAAATGTTTGCTGGTCAACAAGTACCAGAAAACAACTGAAAAGACAATTTTCTATGTACATGCCTGTTCTTTCCACATCAGGATTTGTGTTTATTTTTGAAACTGGAGCATCAAGCCACTGACTTCTTTTCCACCAAGTAGAAAGAGCACAGATAGGCTTTCTTGTTGGCTTTTACAAATTTAGTGTAGCTCTCCTCAGCAGTGGGTGAAAATAAAGAAGCAGCACAATCTATAGTGAATGATGCATTCTTGGATATTGATCTTCTTTCTTTTTTTAGATTACCACCTCTGCCTTTAATATAGAAAACAGTGCTGGACTTTTCTTGCTTCTTTTCTGGTTTCTGGAGTATGCTTCATGGAGGATTTCGACTGGGAAAACCTTCAACTAGAAGTGCAAACATGTGGTGGTCCTTTAATCTGGGCAATTACCTTAAACCCCCGGCACTAGACTAGGAAGTTCAGGTGGCACATGCACACAAACGCTGAATGGTTTACAGAACACTGCAGGGTCAATTTGTTCATCCACTCAGCTGGAAACAGCCCAACAGCACATTTCACAAACACAACTTCATATAGTACAAGAATCGGTATTTTTCTAAATAAATTGAGAATATGGTAGAAACTCAAAAAAAATGCTTAAGAAGACAAAGCTGTTTGTTGTTATAAACATTTAAATTATAAGTTAAATTACTAAAGCAAGCATATTGCTTATTTTGCATAACATCTTGTGGAGCTGAAAGAAATTGTATAAGGCAAAATAAAGAACAAAAAAAAATATTGCTTATTTTGTAAAACATCTTTTGAAGCTGTGCCTCAGTGGCCCTTAATGGAGAAAAGCCACTGATGGTGGTCATCTGTAGCACTGGCGCCAGTGTAGATCTTACCCAAGGAGACCATCTTTCTGTGCTATCCCATAATGAGGAATAACAGACTTCTTCCCCAACATTTCATTTTTTCAACACTAAAACATGTGCGATTTCCTAGATGGCCTATAGTGTTGGACATGACAGAGATACGCACCTTAGACAACTTTAGAACTCCATCATGGTTTGGGCCTGCTCCAGGTTTATGCATCCCGCAGGCAGCCATTTATATTGTTTGTGTTACTAGTCACATTACATGTCAAAGAAAGATAACAGTATACATTTTCAAATGTTTGATATCCCTAGCCCTATGTCCTGTCGGCAAGGGCACAGAGAAGAAAGTAGCGGGGTGAAACGCATTGTTAGAAACAGGCAAAAGTCTAAACCGGCACACTTGGCCAACCAAATCATCAAAATACAGAGTACAAGAATCAAAGGGAAATCAGAAACTAAAGAACGATCAAAATAAATAAATCACAAGGAAAACGTTTTGGGATCCTAAAGTTGGATGTCGTTTATGATGACCTTTCAACCCATCGCCAATTTGAACGTCATCAGTGCCATGTCTGCCACTGAATGCTTGGATTGTTCCCGTGGATATTGGAGATATGAATAACATAAATGCTGTGCACATCGGGAACCAAGATAGCGTCACTATAAACAAAAATATCTATTAATACACCCTCCATCTACCTACAGTGTCTTTCCTCAGTATCTTAATATGTCTGAACCTCTCTTGACCATAGCTCCTTCTCTCAAGCTTGTTCTTGTAAAGTCTTTATAATTTTTTTTATATTATTGTCTTAGAAGGAGACTCTCAGCATGCCTCCTACACCTCTACTCCAATGTGTGTGTCTAACATTTGCACTTTCTCTTTCAATTGCGTCAACAAAGCCAAACTGACCAATCACACCAAAGCCAAACTGACCAATCAGATTGCTCAGATGAAACAGGGACACACACACACACACACACCTTACTGTTTTATTATATAGCAGATAGATGGGGATGTCTCTGATCTTCTGCAATCTGTTGCCATACAATAAGAAGCACATTTTAGCTTTTCTGAATTGTTAACTAAAAGTTGTAAATATTTTAAGACTCGTTTCACATAATGGACCAAAAACAGACTTCAGAAGTCTTGTTGTGAAAAGTGAGTTTATTTTTATTCAAAGTGTTACTGGAATAATTTGGTCCTTTTAATTGAGATTCTCTCCTGAATCCACCATTGAGCATACATTATAATTTTAACCATGGCAACAACAATGGCTATTTGGAATAACAGTGTCAATAAATAGTGATCATCAAAGGTGACTGTGTGCAGATGGTGCAGACCTATAAATATCTGGGAGTGCAGCTGGATGATAAATTAGACTGGACTGCCAATACTGATGCGCTGTGCAAGAAAGGACAAAGCCGGTTATACTTCCTTAGAAGGCTGGCTTCCTTCAACATCTGCAATAAGATGCTGCAGATGTTCTATCAAACAGTTGTGGCGAGCGCCCTCTTCTACGCAGTGGTGTGCTGGGGAGGCAGCATTAAGAGGAAAGACGCCTCATGCCTGGACAAACTGGTGAGGAAGGCAGGCTCTATTGTTGGCATGGAGCTGGACAATTTAACATCTGTGGCAGAGCGAAGGGCGCTCAGCAGGCTCCTATCAATTATGGAGAATCCACTGCATCCACTAAATAATGTCATCTCCAGACAGAAGAGCAGCTTCAGTGACAGACTGCTGTCACTGTCCTGCTCCACAGACAGATTGAGGAGATCGTTCCTCCCCCAAACTATGCGACTCTTTAATTCCACCAGGGGGGGGTAAACGTTAATATTTAACATTATACATAGTTATTGTCTGTTTTTTCACCTGTATTATTATCCATCCATCCATCCATCGTCTCCCGCTTATCCGAGGTCGGGTCGCGGGGGCAGCAGCTTGAGCAGAGATGCCCAGACTTCCCTCTCCCCGGCCACTTCTTCTAGCTCTTCCGGGAGAATCCCAAGGCGTTCCCAGGCCAGTCGAGAGACATAGTCCCTCCAGCGTGTCCTGGGTCTTCCCCGGGGCCTCCTCCCGGTTGGACGTGCCCGGAACACCTCACCAGGGAGGCGTCCAGGAGGCATCCTGATCAGATGCCCGAGCCACCTCATCTGACTCCTCTCGATGCGGAGGAGCAGCGGCTCTACTCTGAGCCCCTCCCGGATGACTGAGCTTCTCACCCTATCTTTAAGGGAAAGCCCAGACACCCTGCGGAGGAAACTCATTTCAGCCGCTTGTATTCGCGATCTCGTTCTTTCGGTCACTACCCATAGCTCATGACCATAGGTGAGGGTAGGAACATAGATCGACTGGTAAATTGAGAGCTTCGCCTTGCGGCTCAGCTCCTTTTTCACCACGACAGACCGATGCAATGCCCGCATTACTGCGGATGCCGCACCGATCCGCCTGTCGATCTCACGCTCCATTCTTCCCTCACTCGTGAACAAGACCCCGAGATACTTGAACTCCTCCACTTGGGGCAGGATCTCGCTACCAACCCTGAGAGGGCACTCCACCCTTTTCCGGCTGAGGACCATGGTCTCGGATTTGGAGGTGCTGATTCTCATCCCAGCCGCTTCACACTCGGCTGCGAACCGATCCAGAGAGTATTATTATCATTCTTTAATTTAATATTATTTATTGTATCAGTATGCTGCTGCTGAAGAATGTGAATTTCCCATTGGGATTAATAAAGTATCTATCTATCTATCTATCTATCTATCTATCTATCTATCTATCTATCTATCTGTCTATCTATCTATCTATCTATCTATCTATCTATCTATCTATCTATCTATCTATCGATCTAATACTTAGCATTTGGTCTTGTGCGAAATAGCAAACTGAAATAATTTCATTTAGTTCAAATTGTCACTGAATAACTGATATGTTTTTGAACAGCTATCACTTTATGCTTTGCTAATTCAGTTTTGGGGGCAGAATGGCGGTTTATTAGTTACCACTGTTGCTTCACAGAACTAGCATTAGGGGTTCAAACTTACGCTGAGTCACTTTCTGTGTGGGATGTGCTTGTTCTTTCATGTCTGTGTGGGTTTTTCCTCCTGGTTCTCCTAGAGTTCAAAATGTGCATTTTAGTCTTACTGGTGATACTGGTGCACCATCCAAGGCTTTCTTAATGCATGGTCACCCCAGGGTAGATACTGTGAATCTGAACTGGGTAAAGAATGTTATTCTATTTAATTGTGGAGCTTTGATCAAAAGTTTATGGGTGGTTGTGATGATTGTCAGTTACTGTTGAAACAGTCATTATCATTTTATTTGTGCGGCTCAAAGTAAAGCACTGAATGCTAAGGTTTGGGATCTGTGTGGCCTGCACTTAACAGTCGACAGATGTTAGAGAGTGAAATAAAAATTAAAGACAAATTTGCATACCAATGGCATTAAAACAGAACCATTGTCTGCATTTTTCTAGTGCTTTGTATCCTGTGACATTTCCTTGGATAAGCTGAGGTTATCTGCCTCATATTACTGGCCTGGGAATCGTAAGAAACAAAAAGAAAAGAAAAAAAATGGAAACATGCCTCTGTCTTGTATAAACATAACTTGTATTTGGGTGATATAAAATTGACTACAATTCTGTGAAGTCTATTTTTGCTTTACAATTGGACTTCAGCCTGTGTTTCTCAAAGCCAGAAACAGGATTCAGAGAGATGGATTTGCTGTAGACACGTCTTAATTTGTTTAGCGTGTGTCTGTCTTCAATTACGTGAAGGTGAGCGTCAGAGAGTTGTTATGATAATAGACTTCATCCTATTTCAGGGAACAAAAATATTATTTATGATTCGGAAAATTACCTCAGTATCCTATGTTTATTAGTTTGACCTTATCTTCCTGTTTCAGAAGAAGTGCTGCACATTGCAGGATGTGACTACAGCTGTTGACAAAGAATAATTCAACTTTATGGAAAAAATATTCTTTGGGCTATGTAATGAGTTCATTAGAAACTGATAAATCCCTGTGTATTGATATATGAACATGCTACACATGTACAGTATACAAAGAAAGATGCTAAAAAAGACACCAAAAAAAACAAAAACAAAAACTACAGTGGAATCAAGAGAAATGGCTCAGAAGAGAACATGTGAGCCAGTCTTCATCTAAACCCAATAATATATTTTTTCTTTATATCAACAAATACTCCACTAGAACAGTACTTATATCTTTATGTACTGCATTCACTGAACAAGCATTCACTTGTTTGATTTTAAAAAGTTTTTTATAAAAAAATGCCTTCTATTAGTATTAGCTATGATACAAATATTATTTAAATCAGCAATAAAATTTTTAGTAGCTTTATTCACTCATAAGCACCTTAGAAAATATTTAATCAGTAAGTTTTTCCCCTCTTGAAAACAACAGCTTTGTGTAGAATACCGTACATAAGCCAATAAAAGAGTTACATTTTACAACCTTTTTTGAAAGAAAACACAGCAGAGTAATGAGCTGACATAAATCAAAGTTTTTACTGCAGTAATAAAAAGTGTCTTTAGTATTTCCAAATAAATGAAAATTCGGTGGAAACAAATGTCTTATATGGCTGTCATCAAAAATGTTACACAAAGGTTTTATTAAACTAGAATGTGCATTAAAATACCTGGAAGTAAGATTCAAAAATAAATTCTGTGGCTCAGTCTGCAAAAATTGAACACTTTATTATTGTTTTTCTTTATCTTATCACCTCAGGTTTGGTTTGGTAAATAGAGCGGTGGATTGATGAATTTCAGCCAACAAACTGGGATGTCAGTCTTGCTCTTTAGCAGTCTGATCAAAATGAAGCAACAAAGGTGCTGTGCAATGGATCACTCATTTTGAGTTGTGTTCGTGTCGAACCCTGGACAGGAATATCCCATTATGACATACCCGTTTACACCAATAAAAATGAAACCATGTTGTCACCAGAGAGAATGACAGGAAGATGCATAGATACATTTTGGGGTGTCAACCTGACTGTCTTCGTTTACTCAGAGGTTTATTTTATTTATTTTTATTTTTTATTAATTTGAATTAGAAACAGATAATATTCCATACAATCAAGTCAAACTTAACAAAGCAAAACAATATTCAATCCCTATCGAAGCGAAAGTGAGGAGAGCTACCAACTGAAGCCTCTCTATACAAGGAACAAGAAAAGAAGGGTTTAATTTTCCCCAAGATGGAAGCTTATTCTGTTATTGATTCGATTCTGCCATATTTTTAAAAAGTTTTGAACAGATCCTCCAAGTGAGAACTAGATTTTTTCCAATTTCAAGTAGTATAGAACATCAGTTACCCACTGATTTAAGTGTGGTGTGGTGGAATTCTTTCAGTTGAGCAAGATAAGCCTACGTGCTAGTAGTGTAGTAAAGGCAATTACAGTTTGGTTGTCCTTCTCCACTTTTAGCCCATCTGGGAGTACACCAAACACAGCTGTTAGTGGATTAGGAGGGATAGTGACGCCACGGCTGTCTGATAGACATTCAAAGATTTTTGTCCATAATGATGTTAATTTGGTGCATGCCCAGAATGTGTAGCCCAGTGAGGCTGGAGCTAGATTGCAATGTTCACTGGTTGAATCGTGCCCTGGAAACATTTTGTACAATTTTAAATACATGTGTTAAAAGATTTTAACTTGAATGATTGAATTGCTTGGCTGCCTTCCACTCCTTTTCTGAAATATTAAGTAACAGATCCTTTCCTCAATGTACTCTGGGGTCTTTGAAATGAAGGGACTTTAAAATCTATAATAATAAAAGGCAAAGCCCTCACTGACTGACTGACTCACTCACTCACTCACTGACTGACTCACTCATCACTAATTCTCCAACTTCCCGTGTAGGTGGAAGGCTGAAATTTGGCAGGCTCATTCCTTACAGCTTACTTACAAAAGTTAGGCAGGTTTCATTTCGAAATTCAAAGCGTAATGGTCATAACTGGAACATATTTTTTGTCCATACACTGTAATGGAGGAGGCGGAGTCACGTATCGCGTCATCACGCCTCCTACGTAATCACGTGAACTAAAAACAAGGAAGACATTTACAGCACGAGTCACACGCGGGAACGAAGGTAAATGACGTTAATTTTTGACTGTCTTTTAATACTGTGTAAGCATACATATTAACACATGTGCAATTAAACGCGTGCATTTACGGGGTGATTTCTCAGGCTTAAAAGCTCACCTTTTATCAAACGCGGGAAGAAAGGTAACTGACGTTGTTCACTGTCTTTTAATACTGTGTAACCATACATATTAACACATGTCCAATTAAACGTGTGCATTTACGGGGTGATTTCTCAGGCTTAAAAGCTCGCCTTTTACTAAAAAGGTAAATGCAAAACTATTTTCAGTTTATTGAAACGCTCCCGTTAAGGATTGCAATAACATATTCGCGAGATAAAAGAACGAAGTAGGGGGAAATGGAGGAACAGCCGCAAACAGCGAAGAGCAAAAAATTAATTAAACAATTGAGAACGGAGCGAGTTAAGCATACAAGCATGTTCATAAGGGAAACAAAGCATGGTGTAAAACGTAAGTTTAAATTAAGTTTATAGAAACGCTCCCGCTGCGGATTGCAATAACATATTCGCGAGATAAAAGTTTAATGAGAAGACACGAGGTATAAACGAACCACACGCCGTGGCGCAACGTTAGGGGCAACAGTTTCAACCATTCTATGATCTGCTTCTCGCAACTGAAAGACGGCACATGGCGGATGTTAGCCGACTTGCTGACCGCAACGTTAGGGGCTTCAACTATGGCGCTGACGCCACATCTCAGTGCCAACACTTTGCAGACTCTACTTAAAAGACACGCCCTCCTCACTGGACAGTTAAAAAGACCAATCAAACTAACGATGACATCAAGTATTACCCAATCAAAAGTAGGAAAGGAGGCATCTTCATAAAATGCGTGTGGGATGATTTGCATGAGACGCTGCTTTAAAAAAAAAAAATGATAAAAAAAATACGGGATAAATCCCGTCCAGTATTGATTCAAAACGGGACGCGCAATTTTATTCTCAAACGCGGCACGATTCCGTATTTTAAAGGACGGGTGGCAACCCTACAGTGCCAGGTAACCACCCATACAATCAGATTGTGATTCAGACTAGGAATGCAATGAATGTAATTACCCCGATCTACATACAAGGCGAAGGTCTTGCAACATTCAAAGATGATGGTTTGTGATAAGTACACCATACAACATAAAAGAGCTTATGAAGCCTTGAACCGAAAAAAGCAAGATCTCAGAGATCGTAAAAAAAAAAAATAGGAGGTAATGTCGTTTTACTCGCTGTAGATTTTAGTCAAACATTACCAGTTATTCCACGAGGGAGACCAGCAGATGAACTCAACGCATGTTTAAAATCCATACTTCTCCCACGGTCGGTGATATGTCGCGTGTTCTCGGGTAGGTGCACCAAAAAATGTATACATTTAAGCATGTAATGGGCAAACAAAAAATGAGGTATACCCGAAGGCACTGCAGTAGTACTTAATGTAACTTTACTTCTTAAATGTTAATGTTTTACTGTTTAATAATTTATACGCTTCTTATATGTTGTTCAAATTCTTTTATCAAAATACCACTGACAGCGCAATGCACGATAACATGGAGTGAATACACCATACGCATCCGCCCACGGCTGCCCTGCTGTGCGCAGATAGGAGTTGATTCTACAATAAAATAAAATAAAGATAAAAAGAGTAAAACAATCATCACCCATAAAGCGTGTGTGTGTGTGTATATATGTGTATATATATATGTTGATATGTGGATGTGGATATGTATATATATATATATATATATATATATATATATATATATATATATATATATATATATATGTAGATATGTATATATATGTGTATATGTATATGTATATATATGTTTATATGTGTGTGTGTATTTTATATATATAAAACACAGCAACACTCATAACAATGACAACACAATTACATTGACAATCATGTTACGTTATTTTTAAAATGTTTCCTTTTTTTTTCATAACCTCTTTAACACACTACTTCTCCGCTGCGAAGCGCGGGTATTTTGCTAGTTCTACAATAAAATAAAATAAAGATACAAAGAGTAAAACAATCATCACCCATAAAGCGTGTGTGTGTGTATATATGTGTATATATATATGTTGATATGTGGATGTGTATATGTATATATATATATATATATATATATATAT